>NW_011494942.1:14986732-14992602 GCF_000754665.1 Bison bison bison
TCTGCAGGTACCTGATACCAATCCCCTGACTCCCAGCCTCACAGTTCCTAGGGGGTCTCCATGGAGATGCAAGCCCTTGGAGGTCTCTGAAGTGCCTCTATAGGACATCAGAGCCAAGAGAAGATGCTCTAATGCTTGGCCACTCATTCCATGCCCTGAACAGCCTCCTGGGAAGCTATGTCTAAAAATTACTTTGGGAATGGTCATGGAGAACACATCAGAGCCAGGACTTATATTCTTCCAATGGGAAAAAAATTTTTTTTGGATGCTGAGCAAAGCTCTCTGACCTAAAGATTTAAGGTGGGGACGGGTCCAGTGAGCATGATGAAAACAGTTCTAATTGTTTCTCTGATAACAAACAGCAACAGAAGGTCCTAGGAACCTCTGCCTTCTCAGAAGAAGTCACTTCTTAAAACTTGCTCTTTTTCCTATTTCTTTAGGTTTTGGAGGCCTCAAAATAAATGTCTGAGATGAAAACACTAAATTTAGGAAGTTGTTCAGTTGCTTAGTCGTGTCTGACTCTTTTGCGACCCCATGGACTGGAGCGCACCAGGCTCCTCTGTCCATGGGATTTCCCAGGCAAGAATACTGGAGGAGGTTGCCATTTCCTTTTCCAAGGGATATTCCCAACCCAGGGATAGAACTGGAGTCTCCTGCATCTCCTGCATTGGCAGGTGGATTCTTTACTTCTGAGCCACCAGGGAAGCCCAAATACGGGAAAGGACAGTCTACATTCATTAAGAGCTTCTACATGGGTTCCCTGTCACACAACAGCCTCTCCTTCTGGTTCTCAGTCCACCTTTTATGACTTCATCACTGTCTCACTGCCATTTAAAGCAACAGCGTGCACTTTCAAAGATTACTGACTACAAAAATGTTTCTCTCTCTCTCTCTTTTTTCAAACCAGAAACAGAACATAAGCCTACACTGAACTCTCCAAAACAGAAACAATCAGTGAGAAGGAAAGTAAAAAAGAAACAAATATAAATACCATGAGGGGAAAAAAGTCTTCAGCATGTCTTGTGCTCCAAGAAGCTTAGGACAGGGCTTCGTGGTCAGCCACAGGCAGCAAAGCAGCTCTGCTGTAACAAAATCCTAACCTGTCCAGGAAGGGGATTGCTGGCATTTACAGTGATTTTACTGAATCTAATGCAGGAGCCACAGGAGACTTGGGTTTGATCCTTGGGTCAGGGAGATCCCTTGGAGAAGGAAATGGTAACCATTCCAGTATTCTTGCCTGAAGAATCCCAAAGACAGAATCCTGGTGGGTTACAGTCCATAGGGTTGCAGAGTCCGACAAGACTAAAACGACTTGGCACATTGACTCTGTTACCACTCACAGTGCTCCACCTCAAAAATGTGTGATATTGTTTATTCCTGGTAGTAGTAAGGGTCTGCTAGGAATAGCCTCCTTCTCTGAGCTGGTTAGGTTTGCCTAATCATGAGCAAGCATTGCATTATTTATGAAACAAAGCTGAATTTCATAAAAATAATTCTTTAAGAGGGCCAAGAAAAAAAAGTCACTTTTAATTTTGATGTTTATATAGATGTAGACATTTTCTTAAAACATATTCTGCTCTTGTTTACAGAAGATCTATGCAAGGACAAAACTTATTTTGTGTGTTTACTTTTTAAATTAACTTGTGTTTAAATGAACTCAGGTCTAATTCAATCCTGAGGTCTCCAGAAGGGGAATGCTCCATCAATTGTCAGAATAAATGAAGTGTGCCTTGACTTTGACGACTACAGGTATGTTTTACCAAAGTTCTGGTAGTGATTATTCCCTTCCCCGGCAAAACAATCTCTACGAAAGCTCCACTGAACTGGAGGAGAGTGGTGATTTTCTTTTCAAACACATTTTTAAAAAACCAGTGTGAACAGCCACTAGTATAAGGAAGTGTATTCTTTCTTTTTAAAAAAAGAAATCTAGATATAGAAATACAATTCTACGAGCTGAAGAGAATATCGTTTCAAAACTGGCTGATTTACATTCTTGATAAGCACACATCCATTTGAGCATTGAAGTGCTTGTTACTTTTTATCTGGTAGCCTTTCCTTAAGCAGAATTAATAAGGCAGGTAGTTAAGGACACTATTATTATTCCCTTTCATTCCCAGTCACCTTATCTCTGAAGAATAAACATCAACATGTTAACAGGAACCACTGAGGTAGCAGCTGCCTAAGTGGCAAACAGAAAGCAGGAACAGAAGAAAATGGGCCCCAAACACTGAGCATGTATTAATGATACTTTACATTTTAGAGCGCTTTCTCATACACTATCTAACTTAATTCTAATTCTTCAAGTAGAATTATTGTACTGTTTTACAGTTGTAGAAAGGGAGGGTGGGGAAATTAAAAAATAAATTACTTTCTTCAAAAAAGAAATATCTCAGAAGCAGTTGTGTTAAGTGTTGAAAGTCAGATAATTCCAGTAAATCTATTTATTTTCCCAAACAATCCATGAGTCATTCAACCTTCAGTAAAGAAATATACTGCTACCAATTAGAGCTTTCACTTAGAAGAATTTCCCCTTGTATCCTTGGGCCAATTCATTCAGCTATGATCTTATAGGAACTACTCAGTGACAGAAGCAAAATAAAGTCAATACTCAGGAAACGTGGCTGAGGTTCTCCTTCCCTGGGAAAACTTGTCTTCTGCCATACAAAATACTTATGTTATCTCTGCAAAGCACAGTATTATGGGAAGTTATTTGGAACCAACAATATTAAGTAAGTATGTAAGGCAGTGGGGCTTCCCTGGTGGCTCAGATGGTAAAGAATCTGCCTGCAATGCAGGAGACCCTGGGTCAGGAAGATCCTCTGGAGAAGGGAATGGCAATCCACTGCAGTATTCTTGTCTGGAAAATTCCATGGACAGAGAAGCCTGGTGGGCTCCAGTCCATGGGGTCACAAAGAGTCGGATATGACTGAACGACTAACATTGTGGTTTACTGTGTGATATGAGGCACAGATACATGCTCACAGATCTACTGGTCTCAAGCTTCAATCTCAACTAAAGATCCATGAAGATAAAATGTATATGATTCTAGTTTAGTTTTCAAAAGTTAAGAATGATGTTCCTTTTTTACTGTTTGAGAAACTTCTAAGGCATTTCATTGTTCAAACAAGACTGTATCGTGTGCTCCAGTTTGCAGTTTCCTTTTGGAATATACACACCCTGATTTGTCTGATTTTCATTCCACACATTAATTTATTTGAGGTTAAGTATGCTAAGGTCAGATGTTTATTTTCTATTTCCTGTTGAAGGGGAAAAAAAAAAAAAAGGACCCGAAAGAAAAACATGACTGGGAAAAAATTCAATCATGAGACCTAAAGTTCACTGAACTAAAAAGTACCCAAAGTAAGCTTTATTTCAGGAGTCCACAGCAGCAGCATATTTTTAGTCACATTAGTTCCTGGCATTTCTCAAGTGTCTGGTTCCTTCATGCTATAAAATATGAATCATCAGGTCATTAAATTGTGCCAGAATGACATTGATCATCTACCAGTCTGCTTCTTTAATTGTATGAAATCACCATTGACACCCAGAAGTAAGTCTTGCCACTTTCTTTTGGTTCTGTACTTCTTCCCATTCATTAGATAGCCTTGGGGAAATAAAAACCTCAAATGCAATTTAGGGAAACAGGACTCACTCTTCAGTGAGGAGCCAACTAAATGATCTGACCTCTCACAATGGATGACCTCCAGTCAGGATTCAGCAGGACTTCGCCCATCTGACTTTTCCAGACAATTTAGAGTAAAACCATGCCCTCAGGAAATGACTCATTTTAAGTGACTGAATTTTCCTGATTCCCAGGAATTTTCCTCAGGAGGCTGGGAAATGCATTGATTTAAAGACTTCTCTGCTCTTTTAAACAGAAAGTGGTCAATGCAATTCAACTTTTCTCAAGGGCTTGGGGTGACCATGGTGAACTTTGGTTTTCTGTGGCAGAAGTATAGGAAATTATTTTGGTGGAGTGGAAAAATAACTGCACTTGGGAGTCAGAAGCCTTGGGGAACTTTCTTGCTGGGTGATTTTGAACTCATACCTGTGCTTTAGTTGCTCTCTCTGTAACAATAAGGTCCATAACATATTAACCTGTGTGACCAAAAAGGATGGTGGGTATAAGATGCCTACCATCATCGCTGGTACATTCCACTCATCTGATGCTCTGGGGTTGGCTGCAGAACCTCTGGGGGGCTGCGCTTGGCTCCCTCCACAGCCCTAATGAACCCACGCCAGGCTGAAACTGCCACTCTTCTTTCATGTGTATTTCTCATCCTCCAAAACATCATTCTTCTCACTGCTGTCAAAGGTATCTGACTTGCTTCCATCAGTCAAAATAACATCCATTATTTTTTCACCACTAACCCAGTGAATGCTCAAGTCTTCTCATATCCATCTGTTTCTCCCACATCATGGGTTTTCAGATGTGAAGGACACTTGGCCCACTCCATTTTAAGAATGTAGGACGGCTCCTTGTCAAGCACTCACTCCAACAGAGCCTGTCAGTCTTTCATCATCTGAAATAAATGATGCCCACAGGCACCAGGGTAATTTCCTCCAAACATTTCTGACACGCTCAACATCAAATGGGATTCTAGACACGCACAATTTTAAGAGTTACACCCAAGGTTATAAGGAGGTTCAAAGTCCTATATGACAGATCAGTGAGCTTGTAGAATCCTTCTTGTAATAATACTTTGTAGCATGTGTAGCACTCTGGCTGTTAGACTGACAGGCAAAAAAAAAAAAAAAAAAAAAGACAGTGGTGGGCAGGAGTGTGTCCAATGTTACAGTTAATAGTGCCAGCCTAGGAGGTCATGAGTGGGAGGGAAAGGAGTGTATATCCTGAAGATTCACCTCAGGAATTGGGGGTCACTACTGGCATATAGTTTCCCAAGTGGTGCTAATGGTAGAGAATCTGCCTGCCAATGCAAGAGACACAAGAGATGAGGGTTCAATCCCTGGGTTGGGAAGATCCTCTGGAGAAGAAAGTGGCAACTCACTTCAGTATTCTTGCTTGAAAATTCCATGGACAGAGGAGCCTGGTGGGCTATAGTTCATGAGGTTGCAAAGAGTCAGACATGACTGAGTGACTGAGCAGACGCAGACGCAGACACACACACACACACACACACACACTGGCATATAATGGTCAGCAGCTCAGTTTAGTTCAGTCGCTCAGTCGTGTCCAACTCTTCGACACCCCATGAACTGCAGCACGCCAGGCCTCATTGTCCATCACCAACTCCCAGAGTTCACCAAAGCCCATGTCCATTGATTCGGTGATGCCATCCAATCATCTCATCCTCTGTCATCCCCTTTTCCTCCTGCCCTCAATCTTTCCCAGCATCAGGGTCTTTTCAAATGAGTCAGCTCTTCGCATCAGGTGGCCAAAGTGTTGGAGTTTCAGCTTCAACATCAGTCCTTCCAATGAATATTCAGGACTGATCTCCTTTAGGATGGACTGGTTGGATCTCCTTGCAGTCCAAGGGACTCTCAAGAGTCTTCTCCAACACCACAGTTCAAAAGCATCCATTTGTCGGCCCTCAGCTTTCTTTATAGTCCAACTCTCACAACCATACATGACCACAGGAAAAACCATAGCCTTGACTAGACAGACCTTTGTTGATAAAGTAATGCCTCTGCTTTTCAATATGCTGTCTAGGTTGGTCATAACTTTCCTTCCAAGGAGTAAGCATCTTTTAATTTCATGGCTGCAATCACCATCTGCAGTGATTTTGGAGCCCAGAAAAATAAAGTCAGCCACTGTTTCCACTATTTCCCCACCTATTTCCCATGAAGTGATGGAACCAGATGCCATGATCTTAGTTTTCTGAATGTTGAGCTTTAAGCCAACTTTTTCA
>NW_011494942.1:14992702-15016436 GCF_000754665.1 Bison bison bison
TGCCATGATCTTAGTTTTCTGAATGTTGAGCTTTAAGCCAACTTTTTCACTCTCCTCTTTCACTTTCATCAAGAGGCTCTTTAGTTCTTCTTCTCTTTCTGCCATAAGGGTGGTGTCATCTGCATATCTGAGGTTATTGATATTTCTCCCAGCAGTCTTTATTCCAGCCTGTACTTCTTCCAGCCCAGCGTTTCTCATGATGTACTCTGCATATAAGTTAAATAAGCAGGGTGACAATAGCTAGCGGTGTTAAAAGTGTATAAGTGTATTAGAGCTTGAAACCTGCAGTGGAGAAAAACAAAGTGAAGCAGAAGAATAGGGTATGCTGGGGTTGGCTGGGAGACCAGGGATAGACTCATGGACAAGATGAGGTTACCTAAGGCACCCTGAAGGGAGGGAGGCAGCCATTTACAGAAGGGGGAAAGTGTCTTGGGAAGAAGGAAGGACAAATGCAGAGTCCCTGTAATAGATGTGAATGAAAAAACACTGACCACCGTATCAGCAAACAAACAATGTTGCAGCCATCACATAATCACATTACAGCTGCCCAGATGGTGAGCCCTGTGGGCCTCAGGATAGAAACCAGATGCCCACCATCCTTCAGCCAGCAGCTGCAGCCACCTCTGATGGTGCACCCTGGGGAGACTCAGGATGAGACAGCACATGATACTGGCCCCAGATAGCTGAGGTACACATCAAAGGAATGGTTTTCAGTGCACCCAGACTCTTGCATCTTCCCCTACATTAAAAAATACTTAAGTTCCTTAAGATATCTGATTTTCTTTAATAAACAGTAATCTTTTGTTGCTCCAACTACCTGGTCTTTGTTGCAAAAACTCTTATATATCCTCAACCCCCATTTGCTTCTTCAGAGTAGTCTCTCAGACTTATCTGAGATGCTGTGTCCTGGGCCATCTGCCAAATAAAACACAATGCTCTACTTTCAGGTCATGCATTTTTTTTTTTCTCTCCAACTGATATAGGAATGTGGCAACTGCTGTCCAGCGTTCCTGGAGCTGATGGCGATAGGTGCAATAGGAGGTGAGGTCTGAGTGGCAGAGGTCAAACAGTGCATGACATGGAGACCACTGCAGGGCCCTTGATTCTTGATGGAAGCAAGCAGAATGTTCTGAGCCCAGTACTGCTAATGAACTCCCCTGGGCTGCTGGGTTGAGAACAGATGGCAGGAGGGCAGAAGGGAGAAGTGAAAATGTGGAGACCAGAGAACACTGAAGCAATCCAGGTGAGAGAAGATGGGCAGTGGAGGCAGAGAGAAGGGGTCTGATTTAGGATGTTTTAATAACATTTACTGAGTTTAGCATGGCCAGGTATTTAGATACTGTTTTACACCTTGTTTGTGAATTATCTTCTAATATTCCAGCCCTATGAGGTAGGTTGGAGAAGTAACTGGCAACCCACTCCAGTATTCTAGCCTGGAGAATCCCAAGGACAGAGGAGCCTGGCAGGCTGCAGTCCATGGGGTTGCAAAGAGTAGGACATGACTGAGCGACTAACACTAACACTATTAAGTAGATAACACCACTATTCTCATTTTAACAGAAAATCTAAATGATATTCTGTTCAGTTCAGTTCAGTTCAGTCACTCAGTTGTATCTGACTCTTTGTGATCCCATGGACTACAGCATGCCAGGCCTCCCTGTCAATCACCAGCTCCCAGAGCCTACCCAAACTCATGTCCACTGAGTCGGTGATGCCATCCAACCATCTCATCCTCTGTCATCCCTGTCTCCCCGACCCAATCCCCCTGCCCTCGCCACCTTCAATCTTTCCCAGCATCAGAGTCTTTTCAAATGAGTCAGTTCTTCGCATCAGGTGGCCAAAGTATTGGAGTTTCAGCTGCAGCATCAGTCCTTCCAATGAATATTCAGGACTGATTTCCTTTAGGATGGACTGGTTGGATCTCCTTGCAGTCCAAGGGACTCTCAAGAGTCTTTTCCAACACCACAGTTCAAAAGCATCAGTTCTTTGGTGCTTGCATCACTGACTTGATGGACTCCGGGAGTTGGTGATGGACAGGGAGGCCTGGCGTGCTGCAATACACTGGGTCGCAAAGAGTCGGACACGACTGAGTGACTGAACTGAACTGAACTGAATTGCCTAGCACCAGTGATTGGTTGATAAGGGGGTATAAATGTTCCATTCCTTTCATGACAACTCTGAGGATGCCCAGCTCCCAAGCACTCTAAGGGCTCCTCTGATCCCCTGGGAGTACACTGCATCTCAGCTTCTCCCTCTGCCCATCTTGTTTCTTTGGCCAGCATTAATGATCTTCCTGTTTGTTAATCTCTGCCTTGGATTCTGTTTCCTGGGGAACTACAGTGAGGTTTTGAAGTGACATGGTGGTTTAAGGCAGAAAAGAAGAGAGCAAATGTTTTTTAATATAAATTATAGAACATTCATGCTGAAATGTAGTCCATAAGTATGATCACAATATGACTAAAATTCTGGCTTTCTAAATGAAATATATAATGTCTTGGATTTAATGAATAAAATTGTTAAACTTAATTAACACAAAATACACGTGGTAAGAATATAATTTCAACAAAAAGGAACAAAAATAATTTCAATTGTCCTACTGGAAAGCATATTCAGACTTTTATAAATGAAAATGACACACCAGCAGAAGAATCCATCTCCACTTGTTAAACTAGGTTAACAAATGGTATGGCAATTTTTATTCTTTCCAGAAATACATGGCAGCTGGTAGTTAATGCCACCTGTAGTCATGTGAGTTATTTTAAATGCTCATTCAAAAATAGCCTGGGTAAAGAAGGGCTTTTAAGTAATCATTAAATCCTGATTTTTAAAAAATGTTCAAACTCTACCAGTTTTATAGACAACACTTTTCAAAGGCATTACAATAATCTTATTAATAGACTCAGGACATCAATGAACAGTGGGTTAATTAGACATAGACTTCTTTACAGTCTAATGATGTGGCTTTCTTCAATAATCACTGTCTTATGATTTCCTTTTTTCCACATACACTTATTACAATCTCATGGAGTCTCTCTGCAGACTTCCAGTTATCTACATATGAGGGAATACAAAGAATGATAGCAGTGGGAACTGTTCTTATGACAAGTCTCTATTTTATGCATTAAAAAAAATCCCAGTCAGAAAAATTTTAGCTTCTCCTTTCCCATGTGTTAGCCAATTATATATCAGTTGAATATTTCTTTTGTACAAGAGTTTTAAAAGCACATTCCTTTCCTTTTAATTATGCCTGGTTAGGGACTTCAAACCCCGCCTCCCCCCCCCCCCACTAACAGCTTCCCTCCTCTTCAGATTTTCTATTTAAAAGATCAATAATAGATATATCAGGAGTGGACAAGTCCTCTCTAAGGGGCCATGGTGACCCAAAGACACTTGAGAGATCCCTCAGGTCAGGGACCTCTGAGTAATGCATCTCCTACTCAATATAACTTACAGGAGGGTGACTTCTTAGACTATGTCTGTGAATTTCATGTGAAACCATAACTGTGAAAAGAAAATAGTTATCTGGGTGGCTGAGGATTACAGCCTTTTTATATGTGGCTGATATCCAACTACCTGGAATGCATCAGCCAGTCTGGGTGTGGCGGGGGCTTACTGTCAGGGGCTGGAAGGAAGAGGACATCTAAGTGAACAAATGTTCAGAGGAACATGGAGTGATTCCTCCTGACATCAGAGAGACTTTTTTGATCCACTAGAATAAAGGTGAACTCTATTCTCATTGCCAGCTTCAGGGTTCTTAATGCCTAGCCCATATTAGCCAATCAGTAATTGATTTTTGTAGGGAATCTATACTTAAGATGAAAAATAATTTCCATGAGACTTCTAATGCAGACTCTTTTAAAACAGACATGTAAATGTGTCATCAGATTTCCAGATGTTCTCTCTTCTCTGTAAAGCATTTTGGGGGATACATACAACAGTAAACCGTCTCTGTAAGTCTGGGCCCTTTTGTTCCTGTAAGTTATGCTGCTTGAGTCAGTTGTGTTTATTAACAAATTTATTCCAGTTTATTGCAATTTCATGATATAATGAAATATCTTGCAAACTGATAAAATATAAATGTGAAAAAGAGAGTTGTAATTTTTATGAAAACTAAAAAAAAACTCAAGGGAAGTTGCTCAAAAATTGCTGTTGAATTCAATATAAGATTAATTGTAAAAGACTGGAAAAGAAAAATCAGAAGTCTCAGTCTTTACATTTTTAGTCCACTTTAAAGTATCAAAACTCATCACCACAGAAATGAATTATGTATGTGTTTTTTGCCAATTCTAATCAGCAGACTCTTACTCAAAGAAAAAGACTTGGTATGACATTAAAAGAATTGGTAAATGGGGGTACCTGTGAAACTTTAGGGTACAGTAAAACATTTTAGTGTGCATTATTTATTTTATGATTCTTCACTTTAAACTGACTTTTTAAACTAATCAAGAAGCCACTGGCCAACTATACATACAGTATTAACTGCACTTTATTTGGGAAGTGCCACTCTTGCTCCTTTTGGGCTTACCAAGTGAATCATTTCATGAGAGGTTTTGTACAGGAAGAGCTTAATGGTTGGGTGGTCTTTGGACTTTCTACTCCCATCATATGAGGTGAAATGGTAGGAACCTTCTCCAGAGTAACTCAATGGTCAAAAACTTTTGAAGGAAAATGGCAGCTTCACCACCAGTATTCTGATTTTCCAGTGTACAGAATCCCAACCTTTATAACACCCCAATAAACACAACAGCCACCCCAACAGCAAAGGAAAACTTACACCTGTCTTTGTGGAGGATTTAAGGAAATGGTTCTGACAATTTCCTTTGATGATTTGAGTCTTAATCTGAATCTATGACCTCAGCTGCGGCATTATCTAAGGGCGACCTCCCTTGCAATACAGAAATGTCATAAAAGAGGTACACCAAAATGAAGTTAATGGTACTTTTACATTGTTTAAAAAACAGAATAAAGTTTAAAAGAAGCACAGTATTCATGCCATATATAATTACCAATTTAATATAGTGTTATTTTGAGAACTATAAGCCAGCCAAAAAGATATAGATACAGATACAAACTTTATGACTAACTTCACCATTGTCTTTGGAATTTATACAGTTATTACAACAGGAATGAATAACTCTGGGGACTGACTTCAGATAACACCACATTTAATCCTGCATTTCCCTCATTATTCTCTTTCTTGCTGTGTGCAAATACGGAAAACATCAGAGACAGCAAAGGTGCAGTAGAATGAAACAGTTGGGACAGAGCAGAACCCCAGAGTCTGCAACCTCCACAAAGAGTTACATTAAAGGAAGGATAGTCTTCCAGTCACCGGGGATAAATAATCACCAAAATGATGAATAGTCATAGTATCTTCCTTTTTTTAACATAAAGAGTGACAATTTACTTAAAAAAAAAAAAAACCCACATCCACTGAAAATTCACATAGAGGTATCCACACAAAAATAATAATAATTTAAATCAAAAGTATTTTGAGCCTGGTGGGGAGAGGATGAATTACTTCACTAATTACTATGCAGTATATTTTTAGCTTTAATTATTTTTACCGCATTTCTCAAAGGACATGTTTCTTCCTGAAGCACAGTTGTTGAAGCAAACATTTATCTTTATTGTTTCATAGGAAACAGGCGGAAGTCCCAACCAGCTACTGCGATTCTATAAAATCAGCTACAGGAGAATTTTGCTTAATTTATACTTTTGCCCCAAGCTGTGCCTTAGGATCTGCCTTATTTTTTTGTTTGAACTTGACAGAAAATAGTGTGTTAGAATGAAAGAAACTTAAAAAGATACGGGTACATTTCCCTTCCACCAATATTTTTCAGGCAAACTTACTGCTCTTCTCTTCCCTTTAAGAATGCCACCTGAAATCATGGCACACTAATTAATTATTGAAGATAAAACATAATTTATTGGCTTCAATGTCCGTTCAAAGAACACGCCTTTTTAAAAAAAATGACACTTCCTCAATTCAAAAATAATGCGTGTTCATTGTAAAACTTCTGGAACACAAAGGAAAGAATAAAGAAAGAAATTAAACCATAATCTCACTAACCAGAGATAAGCAGTGTAAACATTTGGATAAATTGGCTTGCAGTGAAAAAAATATAATTCCTTATTAAATCTTTCAAAATGCTTTCTATTTCTTAATAAAAACTTCCTTCTCACAATAATGAGCTTTGTTGCAATTATTCCTCTGGGGCTCATATTTCTTGAAATCTTTGGGAAAGAGAACTTGATGTGAATAGCTTAAAATTTTTCCCATATTGGATATTAAATAACAAGTCCTAAAGTCTAAAAGATTTTGCTTGATGACCAAATATACTTATGTAGAACACTATTCAAAAGGATAACTTTAAAAAATTAGGTCAGTTACTTTAAGAATGACAATTTCAAACTAAACCTTGAGACAATCCAAGAAGGGTGTTCAGTGAAATGCGTGCTTTGTTTGGTACACATTATTTTAGAGCATGTCCCAAAGTGGAGCAGCATCAGAAAATTCAACCAAATGTGGGACACACTGTAGAGGCATGGAAACCTCTTGAGAACACTTCTGTGAGCTCACATGGGGAGATTCTGAGGCTGTGTTTAGTTATCAGGTCTTCACTCCTTCCAGGTTAAACACATTTATTATCTGAGATCTTCTAGGGCAGACCTTCTTTTTTGCGGGGAGGGGAAAAACCACCTTGCAAATCACAGTTGCAGTTGGGGCAACTAAAAGCAATACAGATGGCTGCTGATCATGCAGAACTTAAATCTGAATCTAAAATCGCCTCTGGGGCTTCCCAGGTGGTGCAGTGGTAGAGATGCCTGCCAACACAGGAGATGCAAGAGACACAATCTCGATCCCTGGGTTGGGACAATCTCCTGCAGGAGGAAATGGCAATCCACTCCAGCATTCTTGCCTGGAAGATTCCACGGACAGGGGAGCCTGGTGGGCTACAGTCCATGGGGTTGCAAAGAGTCAGACATGACTGAACAGGCACGCAGTAAAATCATCTCTAAAGCCATGCATGGTATATTCTCTTCCAGTAGATAAATACAAAGAGAGTGTCAGGGCTGCTCATGTTTAAAATGTTAAAACATTAAAAAATATACTATATATACATGTATGTACGACTGAGCGACTGAACTGATGTATATACATACCTTGTTAACATATTCCCAACAGAGTAATTAAGTGAATTCTCACTTTTTTTAAAATTTAACACAATGATCAGAGTATTTTACTTCTATTCTCAAAAGTTTTTATATAAATCCTTTTAGATAATGGGAAGCCTAGACTGGGAAGAATTCATTGGAGTAAATATCCTATGAATTTATGAGAATATTTTTTATAACCAATTCCTATAGGTCTGTATATATGTATTTAACTGTGTCACTTCATTACATAATGTGTAGCAATGGAAATTTTTATAAGAAAACACCGAAAGTTAGAAGCAAAGTAGACTTATAACAGACTTGAACAAAAAGCCAAAAAATTTGGAGTCCAAGATCTATACCACCTCCAAGGAGATGGTCACTATCAAGAGAAACAAGGTCTCTATATACTGGGAGGGGTGAGTGAAATAAACAAGGGCCTGAAAAGCACAGACACCCAGCTGCAGCTTACTTGAGGGCCGTTCTGTAGTGGTAGATGGCTTCCCTGTTCCGACCCTGGTCCTTCAGGAAATTGGCATAGTTGTAGTGAACCTTGGCATTGTGGGGCAGAGTTTGAACTCCAGACCTAAAAGTTAATAAATTAAAAAAAAATGAGTAACAAAGAGTACTGCTTAGGAATGTTGCCAGTTGCTTTCATGTTTTAATCACAGATTTATGAACCTGCATTTGAAATGTTCATTGCATCCACCAAAGCCTCTTTCAAAACTTGTGGACCTTATGAGTTACTAAACATGCTTCTGTGGAAAACAGTGAAGGTTGTGCACAATTATGCACAAGCAAAATACACTAACTGCACGTGAAGCAGAGAAGCAGGAAGTAGTGAGAGATGATTCTTTGGGGGGACAATCATGCATGCTCAAGTTAACTCAGCTTTTTCCTTTTTCCTTACTTCTTTCACTTATAGCCTTCCTCTTTTTTTAAAAAAAATTGAGATTGTCTATAAAAATAAATCATTACAAGAAGGATGACTGTAGACTAGTCTCCCTACTAAGGTTTGTTGGAAATAAATATTTCTCATGTACTAAGCCAGGGCTAATTTTATTTAAAGGCAGGTGTAATTATTAATAAATATTCTACAAGTTGGAGGTAAGGAAAGGAGGTTTGGCTCAGAAAAGTTAAAAATTTCTTAAGTCATGAGTGTATTAGTCTGCTCAGACTGGCAAAACAAAATACCTGGGGAGCCCCAGAGGGTAACACTGAAGTTTTGAAGGTGATACAAGTCACTTGTAACTGCACAACAAATTCACCTTGCACAAGATCAGCCTGGTAGTAAGTACCTAGAATGGGATTCTGACCCAAGGATTTGCTTCTAGAGTCTCTGTTCCCTCACCTGCAAGGAGGTGGTGGCAGGGAAGTGACAAAGGTAGATGGGTTTGGGAGCTATCTGGGAAGAAAACTCCAGAACTTATGTAGGTTAAATGTGGGAGGGCAACAGGCTAAAGGTGAGAGGAAGGAGACAATGATGACAACCTAATTTCTGGGCAATTGTATTTCAAATGCAGTACCTCTTCTAGGTAAGAACACTAGGGAAATTCCATACAAAGTGTTAAAGCGGTTAGGGAAATACGTCAGGGTATTGTGACCTTTGTTGAGCTTTTGTTGAAATAGCCCCTATTTAATGTTATAAGCCAATAAAAATTGTTTTTAATTTTAAAATAAAGAAAAATGTGCAAAGGCAAACATAAATGAAAGAAAAAAAATTAACAGCCCCTTAGGACCAGCAAAGACTGTCCCACTTAAAATCCACTGGCTGGCTCCTTGAGGAACTCTTCAGAGGACAGAATGTACAGGGAGTGGGTGAAGCTAGAGACCAACCCAAGGGCAACATCCTGGGAAAGCAGCAGATTCCACCTTATGTGGAGCTGCTGAGGTGAGGTCAAATGCATGGCCCTAGGTACCTCTTCCTGGGCCTGCACATCCCGGTGACTTATTTCACTATTCTTTCCCTTCCCAGCAAAAGGCAGGAAGTTTAGTCTCTAGAGGGCTTCCCAGGTGGCGATAGTGGTAAAGAACCTGCTTGCCAATGCAGGAGATGTAAGATATTTGGGTTCAATCCCTGAGTCGGGAAGACCCCTGGAGAAGGGCATGGCAACCCCCTCCAGTATTCTTGCCTGGAGAATCCCATGAACAGAGGAGTCTGGTGGGCTACATTCCATGGGGTTGCAAAGAGTTGGACACTGAAGAGTTGGACTTAGCACACACTCATGTTACTCCCTAGAGAACTGAATCAGAGAGCTCCTGCATTCAGAAACAACAGGTACAGCTGAGGGCCAGTAGAGATGTACCTTCAAAGTAGGTTAAGTGACAATATGCATTCTGAACAGTGGATCCTCCTAACCCTGTGGTATCCATGCAAAGCTCTACACACTGGCAGCCAGGATTGGACTCTCAGGGAGGAGACTGGAGGAATCCTCTCACTGGAAAATGACTAACCCAAAACAAAAGATTTACAAATGCTACCATTTGGGTGCTCCAGTGAAACCATCAATCTCTTCAATCACCCCCACAGTACAGCTCACTAGCTAACAAACAAAGCTAGAATTTTAATGTAACATTTCAAATGGACATTACCCAAAGTATATTTAGTCATGGCAGGACCAAGGTCAGAGTAATAGTGATGGCTTCTTAAAAATTTAATTTTTATACAGGAAAATGTCTGATTTTTCTCTCCGAAACTACACAGTGCATGGTACAGGGAGATTTTAAAGATAACTTTGATTTCAGCATAGATATAACTGTAATATTTATTGGAATTGATCCTTCCTTCTATGCAATTAGCATAGCCGCTCTATTATGTTTCACCCAAGTTCGGTCTGTGAAAACACATCCTTGTGAAGATGAGGGCATTGTTCAGGGATGGCAGTAGGAAGTAGTAACACTCGTAGCAGGCAAGCGGGTGTGGGTGGAGGAACTGCAATCCTGTGACTCTGCTGCTTTTCCCATTGCTATTTCCCATTGTTGTTTTTGACCTTTACATTCTCTACGTAATGTTTTCCTGCTTTGTTTTTCCAGTCTCTCATTTTACAATGAACAGTTTATGAAAAAAGAAAGATAAACTAGCCAAAGGCAAAACTTTCAGTGTCACTGAGTGGCCAGTTTGCCTCTCCTTCCCGGGCCAGCCTCCTCAGCCTGTGACTCGGATGTTGTCATTCAGTCGTCCCAACTGTCTTAATAGAATGTGCAGCCTTACACACATTTACTCCACAAGGAAATGTAGGATTCATGAGTTATGGTGCTGGATCTCAAACCCTATTCATGACTGCTGCTGCTGCTGCTACTGTTTAGTTGCTAAGTCGTGTCTGACTCTTTGTGATCCCATGGACTGTAGCCTGCCACACTTCTCTCTCCATGGGGTTTCCCAGGCAAGAATACTGGAGCAGATTGCCATTTCCTTCTCCAGGGATTGAACCCGCATCTCCTGTGTCTCTTGCATTGGCAAGCTAATTCTTTATCACTGAGTCACTGGGGAAGCCCTATTAATAACTACAACAAGGATTATGAATAAAAGCCTCCCTCTGAATGCAGGGTCTGTATTCATGCACTTTACATTTCTCCCTCACACCTCTCATTTGCAGAAGACTTGAAAAATACCAGAGATATCAAGACACTTCTCTCAGGTATCTCTCCAAGTTTGTAGAACGTTTGTTTTGTTGATATTACTGGAACAATAGGTCAGGAAAACCATCTCCAAAGTCCTGATTAGAAAACAAACACTTTTTAAAAACAAGTAGTGTTTGGCCAGAGGTTAACAGGAAAGGAAAGTAAGAATTTGTGGTTCTCCTCGATTGTGACCCTATTTAACCTAAGGTTTCCAACACCACACTCAGGATGGCCAGTGCTTACACTGGCTCATTTTAAATCAAGCGCTGAGCTAAGCATCCACTTCCAAGGGCTATCTCCTTTCCACCCTTCAACAACCCATCAGATGGGTAGTATACTGTACCTCCCATATTGTAGTTGAGGAAATTGAAGCTCAGAGAGATGAAGACTATTTTCTAAGGTTACAGACTGAGTAAACAGTTGAGCAGAGATTTCAACCAAGGCCAATATAAGGTCAGAATCATTCCTGAAGTTGGTCAATATTGGATAAACCTAAAAGGTACCACAAGATACTAGGTACATTAGAATGTCACTGTGACTATGTTTATATCATTGATAAACAAACTACGGCCTGATGGGCCACAGACACATCCATGGGTTTACCCTTCTACAAAAATGTCTTTGGCCTCTTTCCCAAGGTAACAGCAGAGTAGCTGCAAAAGAGACGAGAGGGTCCACGAAGCCTCAAATATTTATAGTCTGGCTTTTACAAAGGAATCTGCCAATCTCTGGTTTCTGTTCTCTGCCCTGAGAGATCTGCTTATCTTTCTGGCTCAGCAATTCCAGAGGAAGAAAAAGAAATGTGTTTTCTACAGAAAGGGAGGAAGATCTAGGCCATAAATTCTTAAGGGTGGTCCACAGATCATTTAAACAGTTCATGAATGGGATTCAGAGAGAACCCAAACTGGATGCAAAACAAAATATGCTATCTTTGTCATTCTAGGTATTTTGAAGATTTGGGGGATAGGAAGAAAATATTTAATCAAATTGTGTTATTTTGGTACAATTTCCTGCAAACACACATAAGAGTCTGGGGTATCACTCAGTTCAGCTGGACGTATGCAGTTTCTATCTCCTCAGATTAGATAGCAGAATAATTTCCTGTTCTAAGAGATTAAAGAAAATGTACCTTGCAACTATGATTACAAATATCTCTCACTCTGTCTCCATCTGTCTCTCTCTCTGTCTGTCTGTCTCTGTTTACATTGGGCGTAGATTAAGTTAGACAACATAAAGCAAAATATAGGTGTGGTGAAGTATATACATTCTTTGGCTTTTACATTAGATTTGGGTTCAAATCCTGGCTCCTCCTTTCACAGCTATCTGACTTGGACAAACTACTCTCTCTCTGAGCCCTTGGTGAGACACAAGGATTCTTATGCTTTTGTGTGAGAGGTTTTCAAGAATAGATGTACAAAGATGTGAGGCAGCTTTGCATTGGTATCTCCTAAAAATACATCATTCAGTGCCATCTTTTTTTGTGGGAGGAGGCCTTAGCTGGAAACACTGGAACTTGACTGAAATTTGGATTTTCTCTAACACAAAGGTCTGCCCTAAGATATTCTGTAAGATTGCTCATAGTATTGCCAAGCAAAACCACTCCATATAGTTAGAGAGGTCTTGAGACCATATGACCTGGGATGGCCAATGAGTTTAGTTTGGAAGAGAGGAGAAAACAGAATCAGGACCTCTGTAAGGACATCAGCTTATTTAGAACTTTTTCTTACTCAGTGGGCCAGCTCTTGGTTTTGACCATTACAGCTACTTTAGGTTTTCCTCATCCTACCATACCTAGCTCAGGCCCACAAGAGAACAGTCCTTGAAGGCTTGGGTTGACTACAGTCGCCTGCCTACACTTATACAGTGTCCTGCCCTTCCTCTTGTCTACCACCTGCTTTGTTGTTGTTTAGCTGCTAAGTTGTGTCCAGCTGTTTGCGACCCCACGGACTGTAGCCCGCTAGGCTCCTCTGTCCATGGGATTGCCCAGGCAGGAATACTGGAGTGGGCTGCCATTTCCTTCTCCAGGGAATTTTCCTGACCCAGGGATTGAACCCATATCTCCTGCATTGGCAGGCGGATTCTTACCAGTGAGCCACCAGGGAAGATCCTACCACCTGCTACATTATATTAAAATGTGTTCATGCGTCTGACTCCCATCCAGACTTTGGGCTCCTCTAGTCTCTCCCCCAACCCACTTCTCGCTCATGTCCTAGAACACAATGCAGAGCAATAACCTTACATAGTGTTTATCATACTGCCCTGGGCATCTTTTAACACACTCTTTTATTCTTATAAATACACCAGAAGATGCACGTGTGTACTAAGTCACTTCAGTCGTGTTTGACTCTTTGTGACCCTATGGATTGTAGCCCACCAGGCTCCTCTGGTCCATGGGTTTCTCCAGGCAGGAATACTGGTATGGGTTGCCATGCCCTCCTCCAGGAGATCTTCTCTGGAGGGATCTTCTTAGAGATCTTCCCTAGGGATCAAACCACCCACCTCTCTTATGTCTCCTGCATTGGTAGATGGGTTCTTTACCACTAGTGCCACCTGGGAAGCCCCTAACAGAAGACAGACACTATCATTATTCTAAATTTTTAAAAAATTACTAAAAAATTTTTTTAATGAAATTCAGATGACTTACAATGTTGTGTTAGTTTTAGGTGTACAACAAAATGATTCAGGCCATTTCCTTCTCCAGAGGATCTTCCCAACCCAAGGATCAAACCTGCATCTCCTGTGTCTCCTGCATTGCAGGCTTCAGATTCTTTACCTGCTAAGCCATTAGCGAAACCATATATATATATGGTTCCTTTCTTATATATATATATATATATACACACACACACACACACATATATATATAAAATTATGGTTTATCACAAGATATTGAATAAATATACTGAATAGTTCCTTATGCTATACATAGATCCTTGTTGGCTATCTGTTTCACATAAAGAAGTGTATATATGTTAATCCCAAATTCCTAAATTTTAAAATAAAGAAACTAAGGCATGAAGTGGTTGAGTAACTCACCCACGATCACAGAGCTATTAAACAGTGGAACTTGGAGCAAAGCCAAAAAGCCTAATTCCAGACTCCACACCAACTACTAATCCTATCATGACTCAAAGATTCCTGCTAAATGGTCAACTAATTTGAACATTGCTCAGGAAAGATGAATATATACAAACATCTGGTCTTGAAGGAAAAAGAAAAAACTTAAAGTCTCAGATTCTTAAAAGTTTTCTCAGAATATAAATAAATTATAATAGGTAAAGTTTTCTAAAACCTATTGATAGCTTTGATTTGCATATTACACAAAACTCCATTTGATCAGCAAAGGACTCTCAGACACAAAGTTTCTTTATGTACATATGTGGAGTGTTTTAGTAATCAACTGCTCACTTCCTACATGCTCCCATCTAAAAATTCAGAAGCCTCTGCATGCAAGGTCAATGAGCATTTTGCTCTTTTGTTTTCCCTTTTTAAAATTGCTGGCATCAGTTGTATAGGGATTGAACACTAACTTGTTATCCTTGAGATAAACCACTGTCTGTCAGAATCCATCCCCAGAGTTGCTCCGATTAAGCAGTAAACATCATTATAAAATGCAATCACTCTTAGTACCTATACTCAAGAAGGTTTAACATAGGGCAGAACCATTTAAACATTTTTCATAAAATCACTGACTACTAAAAGTGAAAGAAAAAATGAATTAAGTCAACAGAAACCAGGAGGAAGTTATATTCCTGAACTTCCATGCCCTTGTGTTTACAGAATGACCTCAGCACTGGGCAGTAAGAGGGAACGAGTTCACTGTCATCTGTAAGCACTGCACTGAAGTCAGGGGTATGACAGGAACAGAACAGGCTCTGCAGCCTAAAAATGAAAAACAATTCATAGAAAAGGAAAACAAAAAAAAAAACAGAGCAACAGGTCCCTACAGTACCCATGGAAATAATGATGGTGACAATGATAATGACAATGACAATAAATGACATGTAATAATAAATAAAGACATGCATGCCAAATTACATTTTTTTCTATTAAAAAAGTTAAATTGCCAAGTAGCAAAATCAGATATATTGTTTTAAGTGGACTTCCTGTGGAGAATTTGCTTTTGCTGTGTTATCTCAGAGGAAGCCAACTTCCCTCCCCTCACCCCCATGGAAGTTAGAGGAGAGTCTTTGACCAGTTCTGTCATCTCAGTGCCCTGATGGGGGACAAAGGGCAGGCACGTGACCTAAGTTCAGGCTCAGTTAAAAGACTTTATCTTCCTGGAACTGTGATGTGAAGAGAGAAAACAGGGGTAAGTTTGCTGCTCCTGCTGCTAAGTCGCTCCACTCATTCCTTTGCAAGTTTTCACATCCCCTCAAGACAGACTATTCAGACAACCAGTCTGCTATGCACCAGCTTCCTCACTTGCTCCCCAATTCTGTGTGCTCCCCTATGTTCCTCCTATATTTTCTCATTTTAAAAAGTAATCCCGACACTTCATTCCTTCATTTACCCTCCATTCACTCCTTTGCAAATATTCAGGTCCCCTCAAGACAGACTATTCGAACAACCAGTCTGCTACACACTTTCAGTTGTTTGCCTCCAAAGAATAAGTGTAGGGTACCAGGTGATCAGGGAACCAAATAAAACCACATTGACTGAACTGGCCAACTGGGCCACAAGTGAGGATAGAAGCAGGAGGCAGGCAAAAACTAGGAACTCCTAGAGACTGGGAAATACTCATGGGAGGTCAGGTGTGGCTGAGCCAGGAGCCCAGGTGAAGATTGCCTGGGCTGTGGCATCAATGAGACAAATCAAGTGCAGAAACACAGCATGATGAGTGACCCAAAGGATGTTTATACTTTAGACATTTAGGACATTGTTATATTGGTGGCTCAGATGGTAAAGAATCTGCCTGCATTGCAGGAGACCTGGGTTTAGTCCCTGGGTTGGGAAGATCCCCTGGAAAAGGGAGTGGCTACCCACTCCATTATACTTGCCTGGAGAATCTCTTGAACAGAGGAGTCTGGCAGGCTACAGTCAATGGCAACAGTCAATGGTTGTAAAGAGGCAAACACGACTAAGTGACTAACATTTCACTATATTCTGAAACAGCTTCTACACCATATAAAATCCTACCAGGAGATGAGACACCATTTCCTGTTCACAATTAATGTTCAAAATAAAGCAACTGGATCACAGATCACGACTTAATGTCCTGAAACATTTTAAAGAAAATGTACTGCATTTCTCTTCCTTCTTGCTGTGCACTCACCTTTCCCATTCACTCAGCTGAACAATGGAATTAGACTTATTGCTTCATTTTGTTTATAGCTGATTTTACAGCCCAGCTTATCATTAAGACTTTCCATCTCAATTCACAGACCCCCCAAAGCTTCCCGTGATCCTTATTTTCATCAATTCACTTAGAATGAGCTCCCATAAAACCTAATATACTATTTAAAAAAACTGAAGTTAAAACCCAAAATAAAAGGACATCTTCCATTTATAACTTCACTGAAAAACACTTCTGGAGTAGTAAATATTACTAGATGTCACCTGATTCATTTGGAAACAAATACATAAGCAAATGGGAAGAGATTCACTTTTATCCCTCTAGTCATACCTGAATAGGGACTCTCTTGATAGCCAAATTTCATTCTGTTTCACGGTTTTCCAGGAGAAAAGCAGCAGTAGCAGCACCGTGGACACACTCAGGGTGGTGGCTCCACAACGATTGAGCCACGTGCACAGCTTGCTCAGTCCGTGCACGAAAAGAATGCAGTAGCCCATGCTAGAAAAGAAAGTGGAGAAGCAGGTGAGTCTGAGAGTGTGACGGAGGCCTCTGAGCATTCCATCCCATACAACTAACTTTCAAACAGAGCCTGTGCTATGATAGAAAAACAGACACAACCTCCCTGTCAGATACATTTCCACATCAATGCTCCAGTGGGCTCCACTAGCACATTTGCTAGTTCTCTGTCCAAGTGTGGAGAACCACAGGTTCATCTTGTAGGCTCCTGCTCCTAGATTTCATCAGCTCACACATCCAGAAAAGCCCATCCTGTATGCTCTTGGGTCTTGACTGGACCCTCTAAACTAATGTCCCTCGTGCTTCTAACATTGTATAAACCTTCTGGCACCATGTTTCAAATTTGGGCCCTGAGGCTTGAGAGAGACAGTCCCTGGAGGACTATCAGATCTTGAGAGGGATTCTGGTCACCAAGGAGCATTGGGTTTGGTCTCCAGAAACATGCCACCTAGTAAGTCCCCACTCTGGCAAAAGTCCTTAAGACTTTCCTTCCTGTGGGAAGGAAAATCCTCTCACAGGCCAACTCTAGAGCCTGGCAGCTTGGAGCTCATCATGGACAAGCTTCATTGATCTGATTCTCATGCTGACTGTGGCCTAGCTTTCCCAAGAGACAAGAAGAATCCTGGAGTGGGACTCTGGCACATTGCGGTCATATCTCTGAAAGCTTTGGCCTGGTGGATGGAACATGTTCCTTCCCATCATCTATGCACCCACAGAGAGGCTTCCTGCCTGCTGACTGGCCTCAGAAAAACACAAACATTTAGCTTGTACATTTCAGTCATTTTTTTCCTAAGATGACAATATAAATTATTACAGAATATTTTAACAACGAAGGGAGCTTGTATAAAGAAATCCTATATGAGTCAGACACTAATACTATAAGAAACCTTAAATCAATACATCTCATTTACTTTGCTCAACTGTTTATTTGTTCTTTCACTAGTATATGACAGGCAGTATGCTGGGCACTAAAAATACAATTATAGGTAAAACACAGAATATATACCTCCCACTGTTACAGGCACCAAGAACATATCAGTGGACAACACAATCATTCCTCTCCTCCTAGAACTCATATGGAAGGAAAAAACTGCCAACAGGCAAGTAAAACACAGACCGCTGCTGCTGCTGCTGCTAAGTCGCTTCAGTCGTGTCCAACTCTGTGCGACCCCATAGACAGCAGCCCACCAGGCTCCCCCGTCCCTGGGATTCTCCAGGCAAGAACACTGGAATGGGTTGCCATTTCCTCCTTCAATGCATGAAAGTGAAAAGTGAAAGTGAAGTCACTCAGTCGTGTCCGACTCTTCGCGACCCCGTGGACTACAGCCTACCAGGCTCCTCCGTCCATGGGATTTTTCCAGGCAAGAGTACTGGAGTGGGGTGCCATCGCCTTCTCCGAAAAAAGAGTAGATCACACAGAATACAATACATTAAGCAGAGAAGAATCAAGTAGGAAAGAAAAGGCGGAGACCAGGCTGAGGTGGGGGAGATGAGCTGTACATAGAGATGGTTAGGGAAGGCCTAACTGAAAAGGTGACATGTGGACCAGGTATTGAAATGCAGGAGGTGCACTCTGAAGGCACCCATGTCCCCAAGACCAGCTGTCTTCTCCCCCTGCCTTCATAAAGCAGCACCACGGAGGACCAATGTTTATCGAGCACATCTGATATGCCGAGCACATTCTTGGCAGAAAGTCAGCCCATCCTCACATCCCTGGGGTTCACTGTTAGCAGCGCTGAATTCCTGATACTGAAGAAGAGAGACAAAGACATTTGCTGAATTTGGTCATGCGGCTCATGCACAAAACACCAGAAATTCCGGATTCCAGAGTCCACACTCCATCTGCTGTCCTGACACTGGGGTTCTGCCTTGACTGGTGGATGCCTGTGTTCCTCACACCTTATCACACAGCTTCGCCTACTTCCTTCCCAAGCACTCCATTCACGAAATCTCAATGGTCGTTAACAGTTTCCTTGTAGGGAACAGAGCTGCCATCTGGCAGAGCAGTGGGGAAGTGAAACACTGGGATCCCAACAACTCCAGAGGAATGTGGCAGAATACAAGGATGACTAAGATAACAGCAGCCAAATGAACTATTTTATACGTTTGCACACTTGTTGAGTGTTTCCTACGCGTCAGTTCAGTTCAGTTCAATACGCGTCAGGTGCTGTGCTAAGAGCTTTATGTGGACCTGTCCACAATATCTGTAGGGCTTGGAACAAGGGTAGTACTGGCTTTAAATATATTATCTAATTAAAAAATTTAATCTTCAGTATCTTCGACTTCATAAATGAAGAAACTAAAGCTTTTGTTGTTGTTGTTCAGTTGCAAAGTTGTCTCTCTTTGCAACTCCATGGACTGCAGCACATCAGGCTTGCCTGTCCTTCACTATATCCCAGAGTTTGCTAAAACTTATGTCCAATGAGTTGATGATGCCATCCAACCATCTCGTCCTCTGTCATCCCCTTCTCCTCCTGCCCTCAATCTTTCCTAGCATCAGGGTCTTTCGCAATGAGTCGGCTCTTCACATCAGGTGGCCAAAGTACTGGAGCTTCAGCTTCAATATCAGTCCTTCCAATGAAAATTTAGGGTTGATTTCTTTTAGGATTGACCGGTTTGATCTCTTTGCTGTCCAAGGGACTCTAAAGAGTCTTAGAGAATTTAAATAACTTGCCCACAGCTCCAAAAGCTAGGAAGAGAGTCAGATCAGAAGTCCCATGGCCCTAATGTTCTGCTGTAATTCAGGAGTTGGCACACCTTTTCTGTAAGGGGCCAGAGAGTAAATATTTCAGGCCATATGGCCTCTGTCCTTCCTACTCAACTCTATCTTTGTAGCAGGAAAGCAGCCATTGACACTTATGTAAACGAATGAGCATGGCTGTGTTCCAACAAAATGTATTTATAAAAACAGGCGGTGGGCCAGATTCCACTCACAGGCCTGTCGTTGAGCCTTGCTACGGCCAACACGAAGGGGAACAGCGCTCCTTCCACTCAGCACAGGCCTTGGGATCAAGTAACACAGTCATTTTCTTTTCAGAAGTCCTTGTGTTGACATATGGTTTAAAGAAATGTTAAGCCATATAAAATAATCTCCATTTAGGTTTGCAAATTTCTCAGAGGATATCACATTCTTAAGAACTTGAACACAATATCAGAGATTAAGATGCTTCTCTATTATGACATTTCATCTTTCAACATCTGCTTTACTGCAGCTCTCAGCTGCAGGGGGTACGAATGCTCTCTTCATTGCTGGGGCAGCAAAAGCCCTCATTTTGAAACTGGA
The DNA here is from genome assembly GCF_000754665.1 of Bison bison bison. Classification (NCBI taxonomy): domain Eukaryota; kingdom Metazoa; phylum Chordata; class Mammalia; order Artiodactyla; family Bovidae; genus Bison; species Bison bison. The sequence goes on from NW_011494942.1 coordinate 15,012,577, forward strand.
AAAATCAAGCAAATGAGAAACTACATACTTTTTTGGCCTCCAGGGAAATGAAACCAAACTCCAGTTTGGTCTGGCTAACCTGTTGAAGGAAAATGTGGACTCTGACTAGAGATGGCCACAGAGAGCCCAAAAGAGTCAATGCAAACCATTGACAGCTGACAACATCATAACCTGGAGAACCCAGAACCCAACTGGCTGTGGAATGGCTTAGCTCAGTACAGAGGCATTTTCAAAGCACGCTTGAGAAGCACCACGGCTGTCCCAGAGAAGAAAGCACAGAAATGCTCTCTCATTCACAGGCCACAGGTATCTCCAATTTTGAATGGATTTTATTGACAAGCTGCTCAGCATGCAGCACTTGTACTAACTAAAGAAATTTACATCTCTCCCTTAAAAGATGCAAATCCAAAGAGAGCTGAATAGGAAATCTGAATCAACAATGTCTTTCCTTTCAAATTAGAATAAAAAAATGTTTACACCTGTTGTTTGAGAACTTTGTGAGCAGTTAATCATCCTGCAAATAGTACAAATGTACTTTCAGGAACCTTAAGGGGAAGAAGTTCTTAAGTGATAAAAGTAACAACATTTTCCCTTCCCATTTACATCAACCTGGAGAGATGACAATTTTCTATGACTGGGCCAAGGATTTAATGAAATTTGCTTTAGTTTCACTTTTTGTTTAATTATAGGCAGCAAAGAGAATCTTTCAGTTGTTAAGGTAGAACTGAAATTCTACCTTTTAATTTAACAAGCTCAAATTACCCACTGAATGTACCTATAAGTAGCATTAATGATACAAGACAGACACATTCTATTTTACTACTCTAAGAAATTCCCAACTTTAGACTGTTTAAGTGAAACACATCCCTGATTAACTTCACATTGATCTGTTGAATCCCCATCTGGAAATTTATCTGACCTTAAGATCTTATTCCAGTCTCATGAATGCTGACCCCAAATGGTTAAACAATAAAGCCCTGGAACCTTGAACCCAAAACAAGTGTTTGATGCTCTAGCAAAGGAAACAACAGGAGTCAATGGCAGCTCCTCAGCTCAGATTGAACCCAGAAGCTGGCAGTTCCATGAGCCCAGACTCATCAGTGTCCCAATTTATTGCCATTTCATTTATTATCTCAAACACTTGATGGATGGGGAAATATCCCCAAAGATAGAATGTATCTGGATGTGAAAGTTTATTCATAGTCTAGAGAAAGACTAGACTTGTGTATTTCCTTAGCTCCACATCCCAGGGGTGCTAGTCTAGGTTTATTAATGTTCTTAATTAATAAGAGAAGCTTCTTAATGTTTATTCTGTCACCTCCACTGGCTTTGTTCATAGTAATGTCTCCTAAGGCCCACTTGACTTCACACTCCAGAATGTCCGGCTCTAAATGAGTGACCACACCATTGCGGTTATCTGGGTCATTAAGACCTTTCCTATATAATTCTGTGTATTCTTGCCACCTCTTCTTAATCTCTCTGCTTCTTAGGTCCTTACTGTTTCTGTCCTTAACCATGCCCAACCTTGCATGAAATGTTCTCTTGATATCTTCAGTTTTCTTGACAAACACATCCACAATTGAGTGGTGTTTCTGCTTTGGCCCAGCTGCTTCATTCTTTTTTTTTTTTTTTAATTTTATTTTTAAACTTTACAATATTGTATTGGTTTTGCCAAATATCAAAATGAATCCACCACAGGTATACATGTGTTCCCCATCCTGAACCCTCCTCCCTCCTCCCTCCCCATACCATCCCTCTGGGTCGTCCCAGTGCACCAGCCCCCAGCATCTAGTATCGTGCATTGAACCTGGACTGGCGACTCATTTCATACATGATAGTATACATGTTTCAATGCCATTCTCCCAAATCTTCCCACCCTCTTCCTCTCCCACAGAGTCCATAAGACTGTTCTATACATCAGTGTCTCTTTTGCTGTCTCGTATACAGGGTTATTGTTACCATCTTTCTAAATTCCATATATATGTGTTAGTATACTATATTGGTGTTTTTCTTTCTGGCTTACTTCACTCTGTATAATAGGCTCCAGTTTCATCCATCTCATTAGAACTGATTCAAATGAATTCTTTTTAATGGCTGAGTAATACTCCATTGTGTATATGTACCGTGGCTTTCTTACTCATTCATCTGCTGATGGACATCTAGGTTGCTTCCATGTCCTGGCTATTATAAACAGTGCTGCGATGAACATTGGGGTACACATGTCTCTTTCCCTTCTGGTTTCTGTAGTGTGTATGACTACTAGAACTAATCAATGATTATAGTAAAGTTGCAGGATATAAAATCAACACACAGAAATCCCTTGCATTCCTATACACTAATAATGAGAAAACAGAAAGAGAAATTAAGGAAACAATTCCATTCACCATTGCAACGGAAAGAATAAAATACTTAGGAATATATCTACCTAAAAAAACTAAAGACCTATATATAGAAAACTATAAAACACTGGTGAAATCAAAGAGGACACTAATAGATGGAGAAATATACAATGCTCATGGATTGGAAGAATCAATATAGTGAAAATGAGTATACTACCCAAAGCAATTTATAGATTCAATGCAATCCCTATCAAGCTACCAACGGTATTCTTCACAGAGCTAGAACAAATAATTTCACAATTTGTATGGAAATACAAAAAACCTCGATTAGCCAAAGCTATCTTGAGAAAGAAGAATGGAACTGGAGGAATCAACCTACCTGACTTCAGGCTCTACTGCTTTATTCTTTCTGGAGGTATTAATAATTCCCCTCTGCTTTTCCCCAGTAGCATATTGGACACCTTCTGACCTGGGGGCAGAGTCTCATCTTCAGTGTCACATCTTTTTCCCTTTTCATTGGGTTCTCGTGGCACAAATATTGGAGTGGATTGCCATTTCCCTCTGCAGTGGACCATGTTTTGTAAGAACTCTGCACTCTGATCCATTTGTCTTGGGTGGGCCTGCACAGCATGGCTCATAGCTCTGCTGAGTTACGCATGCCCCTTTGCCATGACAAGTCTTTGATCCACGAAGCGAAGTTGTTTGTACTACAATTACCTTGAAAGGCTGTTGCATGGAGTAAATGAAATAACACATGGATGTGTTCTCTGAACTGAATACAGGTATCAGTGATCTCAAGGACAATGTCTATCTGTTCATGTGTGTATTTAGTACACTATTACATCAATTAGGGTTAATAGCAAGGAAAGATAAGAAAGCCTTCCTCAGTGATTGGTGCAAAGAAATAGAGGAAAATAATAGAATGGGAAAGACTAGAGATCTCTTCAAGAAAATTAGAGATAACAAGGGAACATTTCATGCAAAGATGGGCTCAATAAAAGACAGAAATGGTATGGACCTAACAGAAGCAGAAGATATTAAGAAGAGATGGCAAGAATACACAGAAGAACTGTACAAAAAAGATCTTCATGACCCAGATAATCATGATGGTGTGATCACTGACCTAGAGCCAGACATCCTGGAATGTAAAGTCAAGTGGGCCTTAGAAAGCATCACTATGATCAAAGCTAGTGGAGGTAATGGAATTCCAGTTGAGTTATTCCAAATCCTGAAAGATGATGCTGTGAAAGTGCTGCACTCAATATGCCAGCAAATTTGGAAAACTCAGCAGCGGCCACAGGACTGGAAAAGGTCAGTTCTCATTCCAATCCCAAAGAAAGGCAATGCCAAAGAATGCTCAAACTACTGCACAATTGCACTCATCGCACACGCTAGTAAAGTAATGTTCAAAATTCTCCAAGCCAGGCTTCAGCAATATGTGAACCATGAACTTCCAGATGTTCAAGCTGGTTTTAGAAAAGGCAGAGGAACCAGAGATCAAATTGCCAACATCCGCTGGAT
>NW_011494942.1:15017099-15056932 GCF_000754665.1 Bison bison bison
AGAGACATTACTTTGCCAACAAAGGTTCGTCTAGTCAAGGCTATGGTTTTTCCTGTGGTCATGTATGGATGTGAGAGTTGGACTGTGAAGAAGGCTGAGCGCTAAAGAATTGATGCTTTTAACTGTGGTGTTGGAGAAGACTTTTGAGAGTCCCTTGGACTGCAAGGAGATCCAACCAGTCCATTCTGAAGGAGATCAGCCCTGGGATTTCTTTGGAGGGAATGATGCTAAAGCTGAAACTCCAGTACTTTGGCCACCTCATGCGAAGAGTTGAATCATTGGAAAAGACTCTGATGCTAGGAGGGATTGGGGGCAGGAGGAGAAGGGGACGACAGAGGATGGGATGGCTGGATGGCATCACTGACTGGACGGACGTGAGTCTGGGTGAACTCCGGGAGTTGGTGATGGACAGGGAGGCCTGGCGTGCTGCGATTCATGGGGTCGCAAAGAGTCGGACATGACTGAGAGACTGATCTGATCTGATCTGATTGTTTTATTCCTTTTTTCAGGCTAAGTACTGGGCAGATAACAGGAGCTGCTTCATAAGTATGATTGAACACTGTGGTTGAAGGCATCAGAAACTAAAACTGTGTACAAGCCCCTGTGTCCTTGTCTTTTGAAGTAAAATGTTGACTCAAGTTAATGACTGGGAAATAGGAAGATATAGAAACAAAGAAGAGGTCTTGGGCTAGGGAACTGGAAAAAATTTAGACTATGATTCTGCCACACAGCAGAATCACCCAACTCCCAGTTCCCTAAAATATATAGATAAAGGTCTGAAACACATTCTTGTTTTTACTGGAAGCAGACCCCGTCCAGATGAAAACTGCTGACCACCAGAACACAGACCCTACACTGGTTGAAACCAGAAGACTGATGATGCTTGAATGAAAGCCAATTCAAGAATTGTCCAGGAGCTGATCACGCTCTGCTCCTTAAACACTGTTAAACTCTTCACTACCCCTTCCAGGGTGGTTCACACAGCCTCGAGGGCATTAGCCTACTGTCGTCCCCTTTGCCTGGCAAAGCAATAAAAGCTGCTCTTTTCTACTTCACCCAAAACTCTGTCTCTGTGTTTCTGTTCAGCATCAGTGAAGAGAGGCCAAGTTTTGACAACAAAGCTAACATGGAAACAAAAGTGAACTTAAAAATGCATCAGTTCAAAGTGGAACCCAAAGATGACTATCACCAGGGGAACTGTCCATACTCAAGGTGTCGTGTTTCCCTTTGCAGGTGCCTTCACCTGGCTTATTTCTGTCTCAGCTGGTTCAAGTGGCCACATCCAAATTTTCCATCTGAGCTGAAAGGCCTTTTGGTCAAAGCCAAACACCTCGAAAGTAAATGAATCTACATCTAAGACATCCTTCTCAACCCTCCTACAGCATACTCAGCATTAGGACCTGAATTCTGCCGCTAATTCTTCCACAAACTACCAAATTCTAGAGTCGAGCATCTTCACTTTTGAAGCAAAAGCATAATGGACAGACAACTCACTGCTGCTGCTGCTAAATTGCTTCAGTCGTGTCCGACTCTGTGCGACCCCATAGACGGCAGCCCACCAGGCTCCCCCGTCCCTAGATTCTCTAGGCAAGAACACTGGGGTGGGTTGCCATTTCCTTCTCCAATGCATGAAAGTGAAAAGTGAAAGTGAAGTCGCTCAGTCGTGTCTGACTCCATATACAGCAGCCCACCAGGCCCCTCCGTCCATGGGATTTTCCAGGCAAGAGTACTGGAGTGGGGTGCTTCTCTGACAACTCACTAGCTGGTGCTATACCCTTGTTTCTTCCCCATACTAACATCACCCTGACTGCATAGGCTGTGTCACGTGCCAGTGTATGCATGCTGAGTCGCTCAGTCAAGTCCGACTCTTTGTGACCCTGTGGTCTGTAACACACCAGGCTCCTCTGTCCATAGGATTTCCCAGGCAAGAATACTAGCGTGATTGCCATTTTCTTCTCCATGGGATCTTCTTGACCAAGGGATGGAATCTCCATCTCCTGCATTGGCAGGTAGACCCTACCTCTGAGCATCCAATGTTGTTTAATTTTACACAATACTCTCTAATGAAGCATGTATTTTTCTGGGTATTATGAGAAAACACAGATGTACAAAATGGTGGTCCCACCTCTGACAACTGGGGTTTCTAAATGAGTGGGGAGGATATTTTAAAATAACTAAAATGTATAGAAGTCCCTGGTTTGAGATGCATTTCCCAGCACAGAATCCAGGCACCAAGGAAAGAAAGAGATTCACTAATAAAGACGAAGGAGTCTTAACGGAGGGGAGGTTGAAATAGCCATACTTAAGCCCACTTATATCCTCCAGGCAAACCGTGCAGGATGCTGGGTGTGTGACACCTACTCGCTACTCTCGCTTCCACTCCCAGAGGCACATTCCATAACCTCCTTCAGTATTATGTTTCAGAATGCTAGCCTGCTAAGCTAGGGTTGCTCACTTTTTTAAAAATTTGAGATACGAGTGATGTACTAGAGTCAGGTATACAGCATCATGATCTGATATTTCTATATATTATAAAATGATCACCACAATAAGTCTAATTAACATCCATCAGCTTACATATTTACACATTTTTTTTCTTGTGATAAGAACTTTTAAGATCTATTTTCTCAGCAATTTTCAGTTATACAACACAGTATTATTAACGACACATTACATGCCCAGGGCTTCTTTAACTTATAACTGGAAGTTCGTGCCTTTTGCCCACCTTCACCTATTTTGCCCACCCCTCACACCCTGTCTCCGGCAACCACCAATCTGTTCTCTGTGTCTGTGAGCTCAGTTTTTTTGTTTCTAATGGAGTATAACTACTTTCCACTGTTGTGTTAGTTTCTGCTGTACTATGAAGTGAATCAGCTATGCATAGGCATTATATCCCCTCCCTCTTGGACCTCCCTCCTGTCACCCCCTTCCCCCAGCACATCTAGGTTGTAGAGCGCTGAGTAGTGCTCCCTGTGCTCTACAGCAGCGCTGAGTAGTGCTCCCTGTGCTCTACAGCAGCTCCCCACCAGCTATCTTACACGTGGTCGTGTATATACGTGAATCTCTATCTCCCAATTCATCCCACCTTCCCTTTCTCTCTCTGTGTCCACCTGTGTGTTTTCTACATCTGAGTTTCTATTCCTGCCCTGGAAATGGATTCATCTGTACCATTTGTTTAGATTCAAAATATTAATTTTTTTCTTTTTAGGGTTGTTTACTTTTGAGCACATGAGATTAGAAAAGAGACAAAGAGTTTTGTAGAGCAAAGGAAGAGGAAGAAAAGCACTGGGGAAGGAGAGGCCTGTACTACGTTGTAATGATTTCCTTCCACTTTGGTTCCCCCAGTCTTCTCATTTGTACAGGACAGACTGAAATAATGGCTTGCAGTTACCTAGCATAGCTTACAACATTTTGCACATGTATTATTCCATTCAGTCTCATCTGAATTCAGATTCTACTATCCAAATTTTACTTTCAAATCATGGTTTCCAAGACATTTACTGCTCTCCATTTAAAACTCAGAAATAAACATTTATCTTTTATAACTAACAAAGTAACAAGGTTCTATAATATTAAGGCTTTGATTCCAGCCTAGCAAATAACTGTTCAAGTTTATCCTCCCTTTGTGCCAATAGCCAAGGACAATTAATTGAACACAGCGGAACTGACTAGCTGATCCTCAGCCCATGAGCACACTGACCTCCTCTCAGCTCACTCACTTCTCACTGCTGCTCTGTTCTATGTGATCTACAGTCTCTAGATTTGTAACACAGTTGTTTGAGTTCCTTTGCAAAGTCCTGCTGCTTCCTTTCTGGTCATGACAGTCACCTAGCCCACTCACTCTCATGATGACTTGATGACTGACCACTAGTCTGGTGCAGCCCAGGACCCTCCCTACTTGGGCCCTGCTCTGGAGAGTAACCATCACAAGACAAGATCCAGCTTCTAGATCTCATCTCTCTTCTTAGTTGATGTCTCAAGAGGCTGATGGAGTAGTCCATGCTGGCACAGCAAGAGCAGAGAAACAAACACTGGAGTCAAATCTTCCCATCCCTACCCTGTGGTATTCTGAAGACCAATGTTAATTGACTTTTGAAACCCCAATGTAGGGTGGCAGAGGGACTCAACATGTTGGACTCAGTACCAGTCACCTTGTGAGCAATCTGACCTGTGCTTTGAGCCTGGATTTAGATATTAGGCTTCAGCACAATTCCCGAGTCTCTTCTTATGACTTGATATGGATATGCACACATCTGACCTGTTCTCATGGCTGCAACTTCTCTTGATAAGCTGCCTGAACTATCACGGCTTGAACGGGAGCATCTGCCATTGCCCCTTCTTGTCCCACTCCAGTGATTAGGGTCCTATTTCCTCCTGGCAGGTACTCTTTATTGCTGCTAAGCAAGGATGCCCCATCAGTTCATGAGGAAGCCCCACACCAGGGCTGCCTGGACCAACTCCCAATGCCCTCTGCTGGACCCTGCAGAGGGCCTATCCACATGGCAGGTGGACTTCCTCCTCTTCCCGTCTCACCCTCAGGGGACATGTCTCCCTTTCCCTACTTGGGCATCATGCTTAAACTAAGCAGACACAAGTGGTCCCATTCCAGTACAGGACAAACTTGTGTTTCAAACCTTAAGAGGAAAAATTCAGGCTTTACCCAAGGTTATTCCAAGTCACAAAGAGTGGAACTTTGGAGCTGAAAGGGACCTTCAAGACCATGTGGCATCCTGATAACTGGACTTTAGATTTCCCAAACTGCAAAATGTCCAAGAAGGAGGAGCTGAGTTGGGGAGAAGAAATTAAGGGAGGGTTGCGCTCTCAATCCCCAGTGTGGCCACAGACAGGGACAACCGTGGCAGGAAGATATAAGCAACATTTGCCGACCACCGGGCAAGGCCAACACTCAGATTTTACAGACAGGAAAGTAATCCCCAGGATGGCCAGGCAGCGTGTTGATTCCCAAGTCAGTCTTCCTTCCACTGGATGTGCTAACGTAAGATTTTATTGATAGCAAATTATTTTTCTGTTGATTTGAGTATTTGGCAAAATTTTGATTCACTCTCAATCATCACTCTCTTCCAGCAACTCTGAAGGAACATACACATAGAGGGCTTATCAGTAGGGGTCCCCAGCGTCAGATAACAGGACTAATGTTCCTTTAGAGGTAACATGTCTCATTTTGCATCCTGAGAAATAAATAACCTGTGTAAGATTACAAATTCCATTTAAGTATTAGTAGGTATGATTTGAAGGTATTTGTCAGAACTGAAAATGGCAATGAGTCACCTTTTTTCCATTTTCCATGTCTGATGTGTCCATTAGCTGAAGAACTATACAACTCAAATAGTATCTCTTTTCCCCTCAAACACATGTTATCTGTTTAACTTCTCCTTCCATGGTCCCAGTTTTTCTTGATCAGTTCTGTCTACATTCTTGTTTCTGCCTTCACTTACCCCTGTCTGTTCTTCCCTCTCCCCTCGTAGATGTTTTCTTAAAATAGTTCAGGAATTTGCTCTTTGACACTGAAGTAAATAAATCATCCTTAATCTGGCATTTGAATGGATCTCTGATCATATCCTATGATTTTATTTGAGAGCTCTCAACAACTATGTCTGCTTCATCAATTTTAAGAAATTTTAGTCCTTTGAAGCATTATAAAGTGGTTTTTATGAAATACAAAAAGTAGCCATTAAATTATATGCTACTCTTGAGATAAGAACAAGAGATCAAAACTTCTGTGAAAGAATGATTTAAGCCCCGAACTCCCCTGCCTGTTCAAAAAAGATATCCATAAAACTGGCATTTATCACCAGAAGAAAAGATTATTCCAATTGCTTTTGGTGGTAAAACATTGACCCTAAAGCCATACAACAGTGTGCTAAATAGATAGCCAATTTCTGTTCCTTTTATCCACAGAGTTCAAAGTGCAAGTGAGAGGCAGGTGAGATTTTGGGTCTTTGCTAGGTTAGGACGGAGGGAGAACAGAAGCCAAAAGATTTAAGTGACTTGTTCATTGTTAGGCAGAAAGGCAGAGGATGAAAGAGAACTGTGGATATGACTCATTCTGGGTTTTTCTTGTAAAATGGCCAAACCAGCCCCCTGGGGCTGCAGGGATCCACCCCGGATTCAGTGAGGGTGAACATGACCTCTGTAGTGCTCATGGATGGGATCTTAAAACTCGGAATGGGATCCTTAACTTGAACATTCGGTGAGCAGGAAATTTACCTATCAATTGAACTTTTAATTTCATCTTCCTTTTGTTTGCTAAAGTTTTGGAGATAACACAGATTTTCTGCATTGATGATTTTCTGTATTAAAGATGATGATCTGTATCTTCAAGAAGGCCAGAATAGACGGTGCATATTTTCCTCAAAGCAGTTGGGTATGAATGCAGTGGGAAATGGCTCTTTCTTGTTGAGCTCAATAATGGGAGGAGAGCCATGCAGAGAGGATTCCTGTGTGTTTAAAAAGCTTGGACACATGCTTCAGCATCGTGGAAGCCAGCGTGCAGGTTTATTAAACGCACTGGCTTCACCTGGTGCTCTGGCGCCTTCCAAGGGACACTTGCAGTGTCTGTAACATTCTTTGCAGCCCTGAAGAAGATTCCAGCAGCTCCTTACCCAACTGTCTACCACCATCCACTGAGATGGGGCAGCTGGTCTCTGCTGGGTAAAATCTTTTTAGGAGAAAGTCCCCTTTTTCATGAAAACTGTCAACATGGGTAACCAGCTCCAATGAAGTTATTTAAGTCTCTTAAGTCATAGTACAGAAGTTTTACCACAAAAACTTTGATTTCTGACTCAGTTGTACAACTTTAGATAAAAGGAAATCCAGTGCCATAATTAATATGGCTCCCTTGTGGTACTCATTACAACAGCGACCATGAAGGAAGGCTGGGGTTCATGAGAGGTAAAATGTCTCTCTCAAAAACTCCTCAGCTTCCTCTGACCCCAGGCTCTCAGAATCAGAAGTAAACTCTCAGGTGTGTGTTCAGAGCTGTGTATCTGGCCTGGTCACCTGCCCCCTTCATCAGCTCCAGGACCACCTCCCTGTCACACGGCCTTGGCATCTGTAATATGGATCTGAATACAGGAGATACTGTGCAGGAAAGACAAACCCTCAGAAAATGATGACTGGCATCAGCACTACAATGCACAGATGCAGGAACTTGGAGAGGAAAGGACAGCCATCTTTTAATAAAGATCAGTTTCCTGAAACTGATTTTTGGATGACTTTGCATCAAGTTTGCCAAATGCAGCAAAATTCAAATAAGTTCTGAGAGGCGGGCACGTGCTCTTGGTAATATTGATGTTTTCTATTTCAAACTTTTAATCCCAATCAGCGTATTCCTAGTGGGAAAAGGGCAGTGGTACCACTTTGACTATTTTGGAGAAAAGGAATGGAGTCAGAGAAACGCCTAGCTGTGACGTGGCGGCACAGGGAGGGCCAGAGCTGGATGATTCTCTGGGTGGAGGACACACCTGCTGGGGTGACAGAACCCCTGACTTTAAATAAGATAGCTTACACATGGTTGATGACAATATTATGGGCTTCCCCGGTGGCTCAAATGGTAAAGAATCTGCCTGCAATACAGGAGACTGAGGCTCAATCCCTGGGTCAGGAAGAGCCGCTGGAGGAGGAATTGGCAACCCACTTCAGTATTCTTGCCTGCAGAATTCCATGGACAGAGAAGCCTGGCGGGCTACAGTTCTTGGGATTGCAAAGAGTTGGACACGACTGAGCAACTAACTTTCACTTTTTCTTTCATAATGTTTACCTAAGTTTCTCTTACAGAAGAATTAAATTTAACCTCTTGTTTAAAATTCCAGCCTTTCATTTCCTCAAAATATTTTCTCTTGTATTTGGATTAGAAAAGTTCACTGCCCATGAACTCAGAACCTCAATGGCTGAGGATTCAGATCTCAGGACTCCTAAAGTATCAAGTGCTGATTCTAAATGGAGTTGAGCTGAATACTTAACTATGCTCAGATTTTCTTCATCTTTTTCAACTGAGCAGAATACTGAGGTTACTATCAGAGAAGCAATGTAAGCTGGAAGGTGACAGACGGGTCAGTAGACAAGGATCCATAATCTCCCATTTTGCCACTTACTAGCTATATCACTTGGGTAAGTTACTTAACTTAGAGCCCAGGCATTATTTTTGTAAAATGAGTATAATGATATCAGCTACCTCAGAAAGCTGACATCAACAATAGTAACACTTGATATTTACTAGTTATGTACAATACAAAGCATTTTATAGATTTTTATATGACCATCTCACTTAATGTTTATAATATCTCACTGAATTCAGTGCCATTATCTTCATTTTATACAGATGAGGAAACAGACCTAGGGATGTCACACTATGACTGCAGGAACATGTTTCGAACCACCACATACAGCATGAATTAACTAAGAAAATAAATATAACACACTTAGTGTTGTGACTGACATACAATAAAGATTCAACAAAAGTTCTGATACAATTAGACTGTGATATTATTTTAAAAAATATCCAACCCATCAAGTGTTTAGATTGAAAGGTGCCATTTTGTTTTTAATCAGCAGTTAAAATCTTTGGTGGAAAAAAAAAAAAAACCAGAGATTCATTAATTTTTGTAGCCTCAAATCTAGTAGAGCATATGCCTGGGACAGGTGTTCTGTGAATATCTGTTAAGTGAAGAATGAATACAGATTCTACTTGGAATCAGGAGTACTGCAGACAAAACTAGACTGAAGCCACTCTCAGCTGCTCTAAGCGAAAACACACGTAGAACAGACACTGAAGTCTGCCTTTGCCCACCGTATTCCTTCGTACTGACAAAGCCTCACAAGCTTGTTATCTTAAGGCAACACAGAATGCAAAGAAATTGTGCTGTATTTTTGTCTTATCAAGTAGTTCTTAGCAAGGAATAATCTCCTTCCCAAACTGTGCTGTAGACACATAAAGAAAATTAAAGGCCACCTTTTCGTTAACCAAGTCAAAACAAGAGACTGTAAAGCCTTAGGAAAGCTGTGAGGTACTTAGTTTGAGGAGCGTCCAAGGTTATGAAACTCATTTCTAATTATATGCATCTAAAAATTCTCAGTCAATATCCATAAATGAAATTAAATCTTCTTATTACTTAAATTAATTTTATTTAAATTAAAGTTAACAAATTTCTAACTCACTATGAATGAATAATTTCCTGATAATATTTTGGTTTATTGTATTTATTTTGTTGCCTTTTAGAAAAGTTCATTCTTACTTATAATTCATAAAATCACTTAATTTTAGAAAGCTTATTAAAATCTCTGTTTTAAAAATGAGAGGGAATTTTCTGGCAGCCCAGTAATTAGGACTCAGTACTTTCCCTGCTAAGGGTCAGGTTCAATCTCTGGTCAAGGAACTAAGATCTCACAAGCTGCACGATGTGGCCAAAAGTAAATAAATAAATAAAGCTCTATAAGTTAAAAAAAAATTCAGTTTGTGGACTTCCCTGGTGGTCCAGTGGTTAAGAATGCATCTTTCAATGCAGGGGATGAGGGTTTGATACTTAGTCAGGAAACTAATTCCCCAGAGAAGGCAATGGCACCCCACTCCAGTACTCTTGCCTGGAAAATCCCATGGATGGAGGAGCCTGGTAGGCTTCAGTCCATGGGGTCGCTAAGAGTTGGACACAACTGAGCGACTTCACTTTCACTTTTCACTTTCATGCATTGGAGAAAGAAATGGCAACCCACTCCAGTGTTCTTGCCTGGAGAATCCCAGGGACGGGGGAGCCTGGTGGGCTGCCATCTATGGGGTCTCACAGAGTTGGACATGACTGAAGCGACTTGGCAACAGCAGTAGCAGCAGGAAACTAAGATCCTACGTGCCATGTGGCAATAAAGCCCATGTGTGGCAGTGAAGACCCAGCACAGCCAAAATAAAAATAAAGAAATAACTTTCTAAAGTTTAAAAAGAAATGAGTGTAAAAAAATCATGTTCTGCTTAAGGTCACACAATAGATAAATGGCAGAACCATTTCAGGGACATTTTCAGGCTTCTGAAAAGAAACATGGCCTTGGAATGCTGACATTTCAATAAGATAAGAGAACAGACAAGCATCACACAGTTCAAATATTCAAAGCTAAGTGCCATTATGTAATCATACATGTCTGAATGCCCTTTATAACTTTTAACCAATGTTTTTCTCAAGGACAAGTTTCTTTGAGATTGTTTCTATTTTTAAATTCAAGAACAAATAAAGAGAGAAAAAGAAGATAGAATTCAATTAAAATCATGCTACTTAACACAGTCAATATTTTTATGCAAATTAACAAATATTTCTATAAAGTAAGTCATTATGTTTAATAAGCACAGATACTTGAACAAAGAAGTTATGGTAAAATGATTGCTGCTAAAATCCTGAATATACTCCAGTCAATATTATCCAGCTTCCTCTATGGCTGTTTTTAAAGCTGAAGTAATAAACACCTGAGCTCCACAAGGATCTAACTGTGATACACGCAAACAACAGTCTCTCTGGAGCCATCAATGTTGGTCTCGTAAAGAGGAAACCAGAAACAGTAATTACCTAGGCATGTATAGGACTCTCTCGGCCACCACGAAACCCACCCTGAAGAAGAGGTTGCTGGCTGGGATGAACGGGAAAACCAGGAACAACAAGCCCACCAAAACTTCCCTGTGCTCCAGTCTCTGAAACACACAACAGTGGAGGACAAATTAATCTGGGTTTAATTCCACTTCAGTCAGCATTTAACCATCAAGTTCTTATTCAAGGAATGAATAAACTAGACCAATGTGGACCTTTTGATCAGTGTACTGATTCATCAGAGAAAGCCTTCAGGCTAAAACCTCTGGCTCATGGAAATATTCGCATGTTTGCCTGACACATATTTGCCACCAAGAACATCTGCTATTTGCATAACATAATCAGTGACCATTACTTCTTGTTCTGGGCTGGCTCTACAGTAACACTACTTGGTCTGCTTTCTTTCAGAGTCCTTGTGCCCCCAGGCAACTCATTCCAGGGAGCACAGCAGCTGGGTAGGATAAAGCTCACTAAGGCATCATGGAGAATTATTGTCCTCTCAAAATAGAACACATTAAAAACAAATGAATAAACAGAAAAAAACCCACACAAAGCCCACCAGAGGAGGCAAATCTTAGCAAGAAGGAAATGAAATGCAAATGGCGAAATAAGGGGCACAGAGAGGGAGATCACTTGAGCTGAGGTGTTTTTAGCATCTTTCAAAGTAAGACAGTAAGCATTTACTTGCTTGATTCCATGAAATTTTTTGGAGTAAAAATTCATTACAATAATTCATTAAACTGATAGAATACCTTTCTCTTATATTGTATATAAAAAATTTGTAAATATTTTTGTCACAACTAACAAAAGTTTTTTATTTATTACCAAATAATGTGTTGTAATGGGCACTGTAAAAGGTAGTGTGTATTTCCAAATAGACACATTTGAAGGAAAATCCATTTAAAACAAATCTAGATGTATTGGATGGTATTTTATTTTAAAAATAATTGAAGAGGAAAACCAAATAGAACTTTCCATATTACTGTTTTAAACTTTTTCTTATAAACATTTTAAATAGCCTAATACTTTAAATATTTGCAAAACACTAAACAAAAAATTTCAAAAACATAAATAAGACTCCCTAACACAAACTACTAATATTTTAAGTAGACAAAATAAAAGATTTTAAGCATCTTGAGACATTTGATACTTGGACTTTATTAAAATACATTGAATAATAAAGTTGCAAATGTGATTTGGACTATTTCCCTTGAACAATTAATGGTTCTGTAAGTCATTACCTCATTTTTAAAATTTACCTAAAGTAACCATACTCTTTAGAATTAAAAGATGAAAGAAAAAGAAGAAAAAAAATTTGCATAACAAGCTTTCAACTCAAATGGATGCAATGTTATATATTCTATGCTGCATTTAAACTAAAGGAAAAACACAGGTAAGAAGTGGCAAGTTCATTATATTTAAAAGCTGAAAACTCTCTTTGTAATTTATATTATTCTTTCAGTTTACAAAGTATATTTCAGTGCAAGAACTTAAAGTTTATATAAGGAACAAACACCCTAAGAATCCTATAATATGAAGGTGAGAAATGGAATATTTCCTTCATATTGATATCAGTGATTCTGGCCCTCCAAATGTGAATCCCTGACCCTAAGGTCACTCAGGAAGGAAGAAAATACCTGTGCAATCTGGCAGCCATGAGGCTGCAGTCACTCCCTACAGTGAGCACTGAGGAACTCAGGATGTGAAAAACACAGAATACTGGACTCAGATAGCTGAGATGCATATGAAAGGAATGATTTCAATGAGCCCAGGCTCTTCCCTTGGATAGAAAAGCGCTAAATTCCTTAACTTGGGCTATCTGGTTTTCTTTAATTCATAAAATACTTTTGATGTTCAGACTACTTGTCCTTTATTGCAAACTTCTATATAACCAACTTCCCCTCACTTCCCTTTCCGCTCCCCCCCTACCCCCACCCACTCCCCCTGCTTCAGCAGAGCAATTCTCTCAGGGTTACATAAGACACTGTCTCCTGTGCTTAAAGTCCTAAAATTTCCCACCAATTAAAACATAACTCTCAACTTTTAGGTTGTGACTATTATTTTATGTTGACAAAGGCAAGTGTTTCTTGACAAAGTTGAAAATAAACCCCAGAGAATGAGTGTCTTGCCCAAGTGTTCCTTATGACCTCTGAGTCTATTAGTGATGTTCTCTCTCTCTCTTTTCTGTTTTTGGACTATTTAAAAACTGAAATACTTCTACAAAAGTATTAGTGTGTCTTCCTAAAGAGATTTGTAAAGAGAATGTAAAATCCCCTATTAATTAATCCTAAGAATGAAGACAAGGGGAGGGACTGATGGAATCCTGACCAGGTCATGATATATCCATGTCCCTGGATTGTGTTTTACCCTATGAGATGCCTCCTCAGCTCATTGCAGTTATTGGTGAGCATCCCTCATAGCTCTGAAAAAGACATTGCCGTCACATCCCCAGTATCACCCCTTGCTGCCTGACCAAAGGCCTTCCTCACTGTGGTGGCACATGCTTATGTCCTTTACTCAGCAGAAGCCCGAGGCTCTGGGAGCCACTAGATGGAGAGGAGGCGGGCATCCCAGGCATGCAGAGGCCCCCTTGGCCATCTCCTCCCTCAGTTCAGGAGCCCCTGCAGTGGGTAGTCTGAGTGCCACTGCTGCAGGCAGTGGTGATGCTGAGTTGGGGACTGCAGGCTCCAGGCACCAACTTTCTTTCCTTCCTCACTCTCATCCCAGTTGTAATTATATATTTTTCTGTGTGCTCACCATATTTTTCTATTGTCTTCACCAGACTCTAAGCTCTATGAGGACAGGAGCTGGTGAGCTGTATTCAGAGGTGTGTGGTTTCTGCTCAGCTCAGTGCCTGGCACTTAATGAGTGTTTAGAAACATTTGTTGAATAAATCAATAAATGAATAAATGTTCCAGGTGAGAGAGGAAACTGGGTGTGAGACAGGGAGAGGATGGAGAGGGCTTCCTGGTGGAGGGGACAATCTGGGGTTGAAGACTGAGGAGTGAATGCTCACAAGGTAAATGTGGTGGTGTTAGGAGAGAAGGGAAGTGGTCACAGTGAGGTGCATTCCAGGCAGAAGATACAGAAAGTACAAAGCAGGGAATAACCCTGTGCATGTTAGCAGGTAACGAATTATAAGGGTTTGGTATTCCCTGAGTGGAGCTTATTTTTACCTACAGGCAACAGGGAACAAGTTAAGGGTCCCACACACATAGAAGGGAAAGCAAGTCAGTGTCCCAAAGCTGATGTCCAGATCTAAGTTGGGGCCCTGCCATCATTAGTCACCTTGAGCAGGCAGGTAATTAGCCCTTCCTTGCCTCAACTATAAAATGACGTAAGTGCAGTTCACGGCTCAGTGGGGTTGGTTGGATCAGCACAAAGATTTATTGATCAGTTAAAGTCAATGTCATTGGAGTTATGAGTTCAGAGGCCACCACTCCACAGAATGTGCTACCAGAAGGGCTGTCTTATGTGGTGTTTTCTTTATTTTCAAAACATTCAACTTAAGACAGTGGCACAGTGCCCAAACTCAATGAAGTTCCATTGTTTATCTCAAGAGAAATAATACTTATGAAAAAAGTTCTTGATTCTCAAATCAAACTGATGATAATCTTCTCTCCTCCCCATTCAGTCAAGAGAGATAGAACATATTCAAGAATATACTAAATATTGATATAAACTGCAAGTTGATCAGGCAATTAGAATGTTGTAAAATTAGGGGAAAATATGTCATGGATGTGGCTGAACTTCCTAGAATGAGAAAGACTGGAAGGGAATCCAATTTTGTATCTTGTGGATCACAGATGTGACAGAGTTGGCTAAATAATTTATGGCTTATCTCAACCTAATAGGTTCAGATGAAATGCAAACAAAATATGAGTGGGGGAAAAATAAGATGTGTGTCATTTTCCAAAGTACACGAAGTGCATTCATTTCTAGGAAAGAGGCAACTGGAAATTTATTCCAAATACACTAGGGAGTGAAAAGACAAGAATTAAAACAGCTAGTAATATAGCCAATAAAAATACACGTTACTTGTCTGATTAACTGTGCAACTTCCAACAAATTAATTTACTTCTCTGATCAGTTAAACAAAAGAAAGTTTACTGATACCTACTGTATCTGTAGGAAAAATGTGTGATAGATTCACTGTGGTGGGTGTTAGGCTTGATTTTCTTCTGGCTCGAGAGGAGACAGAAAAAGCATTTCCCTGAGCTGCAAAGAGATGAAATTCTCTTAACACACCTGTCAGGGTGCCCAGAGAATCACTCGGCCACCATTGCACAGCCATGTATCTGTGGGAGTCACTAATGGAAAAGCAGTGATCTCCTCAGAAACATAGATTACCTCAGAGAAGTCCCAGCTCTGAAATCTGAGCCTAGCCTAGTGGCTTTTGGTTTATCCCATCCCCTTCCTACTCTCAGTTTCCTTTTCAAAGAACAAATCGCAGATGAGGAAATATACACAAGCGTGTGCGCACACGCGCACGCACACACACACACACACAGAGATAGATGCACATGCACGTGGCCAGCATTGTGTGCACGAGTGGTCATGAGAAGACAACTTCTCTTTCACTTAACCCAGACAACCTCCACCATAGTCTGCTCCCTCCCAGAGCAGCAGAGAACAGGCCTCATTATAGTAATTATCACCATCATTCCTATTATCATATTTTCTTTCAGCTCTAAATAGGTTACAGATAAATAAAACAGTGCATTCAGCATGTTCTCACAGTTCTACAAAGAGTACAGTTATATTTCACTAAGGATGCATTTGGCAGTTCTAGGCTCTAGCTGTCTGCATCTAATTTATCAGTTTTCAGGGAAGCTGATGACCATAAAGCTCCCTCTTCAGCCCTGGGAGTAAGGTATCTCCAAGCTGACAACTGGCAGGGCTATATACGAGGCCCTCTTTTCTCATCTGTTCTTGGGTCTACTTCCTCCATTAGACTATGCCTTCCCTGATGGGAGTCATCATCCTACTTAAATTTATCCAGATACCTGCACAAACATAGTTGGCATTCACCAAACTGTTGCAATAAGAAAGATTAGTGACAGAAGCTGCATATACATCTCTGGGGTTCAATTTAGAGACTTCTTACTATGGAAACCTTGTACTTTTTGCCACCCTCTGAAACACAGTATTTGCAATGCTAATTTGGGTTGAGAAGTCCTCAGTCTTTGAATATCCAAACTGTCTTATGATTGTCTGCCAGAGTTGACCAACAGCATTTTTAATCAGGTACTTTTAATCAGGATGTATGCATACCCTTCCATGCCTTTCTCATTCCATTCATTGCTACTAACTACTATCTGCTCTTTTTTTTTTTTTTAAACTTTACATAATTGTATTAGTTTTGCCAAACATCAAAATGAATCCGCCACAGGTATACATGTGTTCCTCTTGAAAGGTCCTGGGACTTTCATGCTCAGGGAAGATGACATCTTTTACATGACTGAAATTCAATTTTAATCTTGTGAATATTTCAGTGTATTAAAATACTCAATAATCACTATTATATTATTATGAAAATTCTTTTTAATTGAGGAAGACAAGTTATTTAATCAATTGAAATCTCTGTTGCTTTATCTGACTGTACTTTACTGCCTCATCTCTTGTTTTGAATCCTCATCTCCTGTAATAAGCTGGGGGCCCTGGGCAGTGAGCTGCGCTCATTCTCTTGCTAAGTGACTCTCAAATTTCCCCCCAGTAGCAGGCAATACATTTATGCCAGTTTAAAAAATTCTCTTTAATCTTCACGACAGTTCTGTGGAGATGAGTATTATTATCCCTGTTATAAACTCAAATGCTGAAACTTTTGGGTCCTTCACAAATAACTGCAACTACAAATCAGCAAAAATGCATCGCATTATTTCTGTGAAAAATTTTCCTTACAGCTGCACAGGACTCCAGGTCTCCTTCCTGCAAGAGGAAACCTGGGCTCTCCCTGTGATGCTTGTGTATATTTTAATAACTTTTTGAAAACTCAACTCCTTATATTACTGTCCAGAGGAAATGCATCTGTGAGTCTCCACTTGAGCAAATCAGAGGCTCAGGCTTATTTAAAATATCATGAGCTTTGAATCTACAGATGTCCTTCGATGCTTTCAAATGATGATAATACAGACTGCATGAAATGGATGGAGAGCTGGCCTCAGAAGACTAACTTGGGCCCAGCATGGGAAGGGGCAAGTCAGAAGTGGAAGGACAGAAAGAGCTTGATTGTTTGGGGCAATGGGATTCTGTCTGAGCTCTGTACAAATGTGTCTTGAACTTCCTTCCTCCCCATGGGCTGCTCTCTTATCTACTTGATCTTCACTCTTGTTTATATTTTCCTTGGAATTGGACAGCCCCTCCTTCCTCCACCTTTTCACACTGTTCATGGGGTTCTCAGGCAAGAATGATGAAGTGGCTTGCCATTCCCTTTTCCAGGGGACCACATTTTGTCTCTTGAGAGTCCCTTGGACAGCAAGGAAATCAAACCAGTCAATCCTAAAGGAAATCAACATTGATTATTCATCAAAAGACCTGATGCTGAAGCTGAAACTCCAATACTTTGGTCACCTGATACGAAGAACTGACTCATTGGAAAGGACCCTGATGCTGGGGAAGACTGAGGGCAAGGAAAAGTGGGCAACAGAGGGTGAGATGGTTGGATGGCATCACCGACTCAATGGACACAAGTTTCAAACTTTGGGAGACAGTGAAGGACAGGGAAGCTTGGCAGGCTGCTGTCCATGGGGTCACAAAGAGTCAGACACGACTTAGCGACTGAACAACAACTCCTCCACATCTGTCTGATAGTGGCTCAGTTTGCCTAACTCCAGGCATAGCTCCTGTCTAGGGATCCTCTCCAAGGTCAGAGCTCTCACTTAGTGTTGGTGACAGTCCCTTCCTTTGACGTTTCAGGCCGTCTGGTATGTGTCCCTTGGCATGTTAGCTCCATTTTGCCCAAGGCACTGCAAAGGTCTGCAAAGGTCTTTTCATAAACCCTTTGATCACTCCATTGGCTGTGCCAGGGCTCTGACTAAAGAGCACAGAGATGGTAGCAGAGCTGTGGATGCAGAAAAGTAGTCAGAACTCTGGCTTTCATGAGACAACTGAAGCCAGCTCCAGATCACTCCTGACTTGGTCCCATCCTTGCACTATTGTATTTCCAGCATGTTTTAGCCCTTGAGTGAACCACCATTTTTTGAGGCCATTAAGATTATAGAAAAATTCTAATGTTGTATAAAAACAGTGAAGACAAATGCCAATCTGAGAGAGCTTTATCTGGCAAATGATATTTAGACCAATCACTCAATAGTGGGAGAAGAGAAAGTTTTGAATTTTTACTGCTATTGTTATATCAAATGCAACAGTCCACTTCTTAATGATTCAAACAAGATCTAGAACCTGATCAACATATCAGTAATGGAGGAATTGAGAGGAATCTTGGGACAATCTTAAAGACAAAGAGAAAAAAATTTGAAAGCTTATTCTCAGAGCTTCAGTTACAGCTGTCAAACTCCTTGGTGAATTTACAGTTAACGGGGACCCTATGTTAGATCACAGTGACATGCTCAAGAGGCTGAAGGACAGTCTACCCATGACATGAACACAATTCACATCTCACACATAAGTGTGGAAAGGTACCACTTGCAATTTTTTCCTTCACTGGTCTGAAATCAACAGAATAAGCCAAGCTGGGGAAAAAATAGCTCTGATTCAGGATCTCAATAACATAGCTGCCAACACACATTCTACACTTGGCTCGAGCTGGTGATATCACTTCCTCATTTTCATGTGCTCTAAAATTTACTCATAAATGTTCAGGGAAAAAAATTTTAAAAGGGGAAATGAATGAAGAAATTATATCTCCTTGGAGACAAAAGCAGATTTGTACACTGTCTTCTCTGAGCCAATTTAAACACTGCTTGTCCCATGCCAAGGTTTCTTCACCGAGGAGCTCTGCCAGTCGCACTGATGAACGGAGTCGGAGGGAGATTAAAATCAGAGCATTCCTAAACCAACACTTCTGATTTCTGGTCTTGGGTTAAGGATTTCATTTTTTTTTTTTTTTGGCAGAGTTTTTGTTTGATTTGCTTTTAATCAATCATTTGAATCTTCCTGCAAACACTAGTTCCTGGGATTGAAACTTCTTATCTCACAAGAGCACACAATTACGTTGTTTCAGAGTCAAATCAGGTGGAAGACTGAAGCACTCAGATTATTTTACTCAAGTGAGAATAAACTAATTCAAACTTTATTTGGAAATGTGCCTTACATTCTCTGTAAGTGTGTTTTA
The DNA here is from genome assembly GCF_000754665.1 of Bison bison bison. Taxonomy (NCBI): domain Eukaryota; kingdom Metazoa; phylum Chordata; class Mammalia; order Artiodactyla; family Bovidae; genus Bison; species Bison bison. The sequence goes on from NW_011494942.1 coordinate 15,035,976, forward strand.
AATGTTCAAAGGCAAATAAAAGCAAATATCTTTTAAAAGGCACTTTAGAAGAAGCGTGATTGGAAAATACCAGTCTAGTGCACGAAAACACCATTCATTTTCATAAACAAGCACTAGTAAGGAGTTAAGGGAATTAAGTAAGTTAGAAAAATATTGTTCAAGAAATTTTTTTCCTGATTCAAATGAAAATATCATAGGAATTCATGGAGACATGGGAGAAGAAAAGAATGAACGTTCTTCATCTCTGTGGTTTTGAACAAAAATGGAAAAGTACTTACTATAAAGCTGTGTATTTTAAAAAAAAAAAATTGTGAGGAAGACCAGAGAGATGAAAGGTAGGAGCAAGATAAGATCTCATCTCAGATTGTGTTCAACATATAGATTATTATACATGTGCTATGGGAAAGGCTCATGCAGAAGGGCAAATAAAAGCCAGCTGGTAAGCTGCAAATGGTAGAGGGTAAAGGAAAAACAAGAGGCTCTTAAGCAATACCATATGCCAGACATTTGACTTAGCCTGTCCCATTGATGTTTTGTGATAATATTACAAGATAGGTAATTATCCCCAGTTATATAGATGAGGAAATTGAAGCTCAGAGGGCTTAAAGACACATCTACACTGATCCAATTAGTGAAAATCAAGGGGTTCAAACTGAGGTTTGATTCAGCCCAAAGCCTGTTCTTTCCCCACAATCCCTTGGGCTTTGGGATCCAAAGACAAGGTCAAGGGAGTGTGCATGGGGGAGATTTCAACCCTTTTCGTCTTCCTAGGTTTGTAGCAGAAACACACAGAGAAGACAAGGCAATATCCAAGGTATTGCTAGGCTGATCCAGAAATCTCACCACTGAGGTCTGTGACAAAGGGCATCACTGAGCCCCATTGCCACATAAACACAGACACAAATTTCCAGTTTGCAGGGATGAAGCAGGATGTGTGGCACGAAATGTGTATTCCTTGTCAAGGATTCCATTTCAATGAACACTTTCAGGTGGCCCACCTACTCTCCCCTACAACCTGCCTCTGGACATATCTGTGTCCACAGCCACAATAGGGGAAGATGCCATTCATTTGACTGCTCTTTAGTTACTGAATTGTAAGTCAAAATTGTATTTAAGAAGGCTTGAGAAAAGAATAAGGATTATTTCTGACATAAAAAATCAAATACTACAATGAGATTGCCCTTCTTATCAAGGAAAATAAGAGTGCATTCATATTCTAGTGACCAGAGAGAAACAGTGAATAAGCTGAGTGGAAAAAGACCTTATAAATGTTAAATCTATACATGCTCTGTAGCTTGTTGCTCTAAACTCCTTTTTAAATATTCACCTGTTTATCTATGAACTTGACATTGTTCAGTCACTCAGTCATGTCCAGCTATTTGTGACCCCATGGGCTGCAGAATGCCAGCCCTCCCTGTCCTTCGCCATCTCCCAGAGTTTGCTCAAACTCATGTCCACTGAATAGGTGATGCCATCCAACCATGTTGTTCTCTGTCATCCCTTTCTCCTCCCAGCATCAGCCTTTTTTACGGCCCGACTCTCACATCTGTATATGTCTACTGGAAAAACCATAACTTTGACTATGATTTTGACTACAGACCTTTGTCGGCAAAGTGATGTCTCTGCCTTTTAATATGCTGCCTAGGTTTATCATAGCTTTTCTTCCAAAGAGCAAGCGTCCTTTAATTTCATAGCTGCAGTCACCGTCCACAGTGATTTTGGAGCCCAAGAAAATAAAATCAGTCACTATTTTCATTGTTTCCCCATTTTTTTACCATGAAGTGATGGAATTGGATGCCATGATTCCTGTAAATGCTTTATGAATGCTGAGTTTTAACCCAGGTTTTTCACTCTCCTCTTTCACCTTCATCAAGCGGCTCTTTAGGGTGGTATCATTTGCATATCTGAGGTTTTTGATATTTCTCCTGGCAATCTTGATTCCAGCTTGTGCTTCATCTTGCCTGGCATTTCACATGATGTATTCCGTATATCAGTTAAATAAGCAGGGTGATAATATACAGCCTTGACATACTCCTTTTCCAATTTGGAACCAGTGTGTTGCTCCATGTCCAGTTCCAACTGTTGCTTCTTGATCTGCATACAGGTTCTTCAGGAGGCAGGTAAGGTGATTGGTATTCTCATGTCTCTAAGAGTGTTGTGATCCATGCAGTCAAAGGTTTTAGCGTAGTCGATGAAGCAGAAGTAGATGTTTTTCTGAAATTTTCTTACTTTTTCTATGATTCAGTGGATGTTGGAAATTTGATCTCTGGTTTATCTGCCATTTCTAAATCCAGCTTGAACATCTGGAAGTCCTCAGTTCACATATTATTGAAGCTTAGCTTGAAGGATTTTGAGTATTACTTTGTTAGCATGTGAAATGAATAAAATTGTGAGGTAATTTGAACATTCTTTGGCATCGCCCTTCTTTGGGATTGAAATGAAAACGGACCTACTCTAGTCCTGTGGCCATTGTAGGCTTTCCAAATTTGTTAGCCTATGAATGCAGCACTTTCACAGTATTATCTTTTAGGATTTGAAATAGTTCAGCTGGAATTCTATCACCTCCACTAGCTTTGTTTGCAGTGATTCTCCCTAAGACCCACTTGCCTTGGCAATCCAGGATATCTGGCTCTAGGTGAGTGATCACACCATTGTGGTTATTTGGGTCATTAAGAATATCTTTTTTGAATAGTTCTTCTATATTCTAAATACACTAAAGGTGTATTCTTGCCAGCTTTTCTTAATATCTTCTGTTTCTGTTAGGTCCATACTGTTTCTGTCCTTTATTGTACTCATCTTTGCATGAAATGTTCCCTTGTTATCTCTGATTTTCTTTTAGAGATCTCTAGTCTTTTCCACTCTATTGTTTTCCTCTGTTTCTTTGCATTGATCACTTAGGAAGGCTTTCTTGTCCCTCCTTGCTGTTCTTTGGAACTCTACATTCAGATGGGTATATCTTTCCTTTTCTCCTTTGCCTTTTGTTTCTCTTCTCTTCTCAGTTATTTGTAAGGCCTCCTCAGACAACCATTTTGCCTTCTGCATTCGTTCTTCTTGGGGATCATCTTGATCACTGCCTCCTGTACAATATCATGAACTTCTGTCCACAGTTCTTCAGGCTCTCTGTCTATCAGATCTAATTCCTTGAATCTATTTGTCATTTCCACTGTATAATCAAAAGTGATTTGATTTAGGTCATACTTGAATAGCTTAGTGGTTTTTCCTGTGGGCATGGCTAAGTTGCTTTCATGATGTCTGATTCTTTTGCTACCCTGTGAACTGTAGCCCACCAGGCTCCTCAGTCCATGGAATTCTCCAGGCAAGCATATTGGAATGGGTTGCTGTGTTCTCCTCCAGGGGATCTTCCAACCCAGGGATCAAACCCCCGTCTTTTGGGTATCCTGCATTGGCAGGTGGGTTCTTTACAGCTAGTGCCACCTAGGAAGACCCAGTGGTTTTCCCTATATTCTTCAATTGAAGTCTGAATTTTGCAATAAGGAGTTCATGAACTGAGCCACAGTCCACTCCAGGTCTTGTTTCTGTTGACTTTATAGAGCTTCTCCATCTTCGGCTGCATAGAATATAATCAATCTGGTTTCGATATTGACCATCTGGTGATGTCCATGTGTAGAGTCATCTCTTGTGTTGTTGGAAGAGGATGTTTGCTATGACCAATGCATTCTCTTGAGAAAACTCTGTTGGCCTTTGCTCTGCTTCATTTTGTACTCCAAGGCCAAACTCGCCTGTTATTCCAGTCCCCTATGATGAAAAGTACATCTCTTTTGGGTGTTAGTTCTAGAAGGTCTTGTAGGTCTTTGTAGAACCATTCAACTTCAGCTTCTTCAGCATTACTGGTTGGGGCACAGACTTGGATTATTGTGATATTGAATGGTTGGCCTTGGAAACAAACTGAGATCATTCTGTTGTTTTCTGAGATTGCACCCAAGTACTGCATTTCAGAATCTTTTGTTGACTATGAGGACTACCCCATTTCTTCTAAGGGTTTCTTGCCCACAGTAGATCTACTATTATACCTATAATGGTCATCTGAATTAAATTCACCCATTCTGGTCCATGTTAGTTCACCAATTCCTAAAATGTCAATGTTCACTCTTGCAATCTCCTGTTTGACCACTTCCAATTTACCTTGATTCATGGACTTAACATTCCAGGTTCCTATGCAATATTGTTCTTTACAGTATTGGACTTTACCTTCACCACCAGACAAATCCACAACTGGGCATCATTTTGACTTTGGCTCTGTCTCTTCATTTCCTTCTGAAGCTATTTCTCCACTCTTCTCCAGTAGCATAATGGGCACCTAGCAACATGGGGAGTTCATCTTTCCGTGTCATATCTTTTTGCCTTTTCATAATGTTCATGGGGTTCTCAAGGCAAGAATGCTGACATGGTTTGCCATTCCACTTCTCCAGTGGAACTCCAGTGGAGTTCTTGTCAGAATTCTCCACCATGAGCCATCCGTCTTGGGTTACCTTGCAAGGCATGGCTCACAGTTTCATTGAGTCAGACAAGGCTGTGATCCATGTGATCAGTTTGGTTAGTTTTCTGTGACTGCAGTTTTCATTCTGCCTGCTCTCTGATGGATGAGGCTAAGAGGCTTGTGAAAGCTTCCTGAAGGGAGGGACTGGCTTCAGGGAAAACCGGGTCTTACTGTGGTGAGCAAGACCATGCTCAGTTAATCTTTAATCCAATTTTCTGCTGATTGATGGGGCTGTGTTGTTTGGCTTGAGTTCAAATCTATGAACTATTTTATGTATAAATCTTGCAAAAATGTAATACTGTCATAACCACTTATTTTTTGCATTTTTTAACCTTTACATTTTTTAAAATTTATTTTTTTAACTGAAATATAATTGTTGGTCAATATTATATAATATTTTAACTGAAATATAAATGTTGGTCAATATTATATAAGCTCATGCCAATGAACTTGTGCTGTCACTAAGTTGTGAATGCCTTTGCGACCGCATGGACTGTAGCCCAAGAGGCTCCTCTGTCCATGGAATTCTCCAGTCAAGAATATTAGAGTGGGTTGCCATTCTTTTCCCTATGGGATATTCCCAACCCAGGGATCAAGCTCGTACTGCTGAGACACCTGGGAAACCCATTACAAAAGTTACAGGTGTGTAATATAGTGATTCATAATTTTTACAGTTTATACTCCATTTATAGTTACAAAATATTGACTATATTCCCTGTGTTGTACAAGATAGCCTTGTAGCTTATTTTATACATAATAGTTTGTACCTTCTAACTCCCTATCCCAATGTTGCCCCTCCCTTCTCCTTCTCCTCATTGGTAAACACTAGTTTGTTGAATTTTTAGATTCCATATAAAGTGGTATCCTGCGGTATTTCTCTTTATCTGATAACCATTTACTCTTGTAACACCTGTGAGATTCATATGTATACCAGATATTTGCTCAGGAGGGTAGATTTGGAAAATCAAAAGAGTAGTGTTGCTCTAATAGCTATATGTTCATATGTGTTGAGACTAAAGCTATCTGGGTGGACTCAGAAGAAAGGAGGAGCTGGGAGGAGGCACCAAGAATGGCCAGCAGGCACCTCTGGCTTCACGGGAGGCCCTGTCCAGAGGAGGGTGAGTGGTGTACCGCACAGGGGCCCTGTGGGTCCAAGAAGAGAAAACTGTCAGCAGAAGCTCACTCTTGTGCCTGGAGCTTGTCCAGGGTAGAAAGGAGAAAAGGCCACCACATAGGGGTCCGGGTCTTCCACCATGCTCCCTGCATCCAGCTCTGGCTAGTGAAACAAAAATGTCTCAGGTAATGCTACTGAATTCTCTGTGGAGAACAGTAACACTAAGTGACCTTAGGTAGGAGGGAGGCAGAAACAATTAACCATTTTTTTTCCCTCTGTAAGAATTCAGTTAAGAACCAGGGTGGATTTAACCTTGCAAGTGAGGTTATGCGTGAATTCAGTTTTGATGAAAAGGAAATGGAGGCAGAGGATAAATTAGATGCATTTTATAAATAACTTTGTTCCTATGGCAATATACATGCCTGGCAGAAGTGGTCTTCTACCTATGACTACTGTTTAAACATTTCTAAGATGTCCCTCTGCCAAAACTTTTCAAAGCAGGATGCTATAGACTTATTTTCTGTTAAGAAACAGATATGATTGTTACTTTTTTCACACTGTGAGTCACACTCACTCAGAGGTATGATTCATCTTCCCACTTTGGATTGTCACACAGAGGACAGTCCCTCCCTTCTGTAATCTAAAATGAACAAGGAGAAGGAACCACAAAAACCCCATACAGTTCCACACAGTAAAGATGCAAAAGTTTTAGAGCAGCATTCCTTAAAGACAATAATAATTCATCATATTTTATCAAACAAATTACAGTTTGGCTTACTTCAAGGTTACAAGTGTGAAAGTAATAAGAAAGTTAGTGGCTTCTCTCAACAGCTAAAAAAAAGTGAATTTTAACTTGTCAATTGAGCTTCTGAAGTAACTGCTATTAATAATGGATATGATTCCTACTATCCATCAATGTACTCCTCCAAAATCAAAGAATCTTCTATATTCAAAATATGTTGGATCTCTTTGACAAGACCCACTTTCCTGCTTCTGAAACATATAGTAATAAAAGCGTGATGGATCACTTTGCTTTATCAGAAGTTGTTAAAGCTCTCTCTCTCTCTCTTTTTTTTTTAACAAGTAACTGACATGATTAAATAATGTTCTTCCCTTACCTTGAACTGTGCATCTGAACAGCCTATCTACCACAGCCTAAAAGGGCAAATTTAATGGATTAATGAATGCAACAAAGGATGGAAACAGAGGCCCGAGGTTTTAATATAGTATCAAGTACTTGTAATTTTCTAAGTTCAGACATTCCAGCACCTATTGTCATTGCTTCAATAAGGCCTCCTTTCTACTAAATCACAACAGCATAAATCTCTAAAGTGCAGATAAGAGAAAAGCAGCATAGGACCTATATGAATCTTGACATAAACGTAAGAATTCCAGCCCCTAATCACTGATTGAGAGTCAGTTTCTCCTTGGGAAATTTTTACAAGATAAAAGAAGAAATCTTTCAGATGGCAAAACAAAGGGTAAAAGTGTTTTAACCCCAAGTAAAGACACTGACAGAGCAAGTACCTCTGCAACAGGAGAAAACTAGAGTTCGCTGGCCTGAGTCACCCACATCAAAAGGAACTATGGTGCCCTGGAAGGAGAGAATGTTCAAGGCAATGCCAGGGAGGCTGATGTTAATAATGTTGTTCCCAGTTAACCACTTTTTAATACCAAATGCCAGGGGACAGGGCACAAAGTGACTAGGCCAATTTGGCCATCGAAAGTTGCCAGGCCTTTCTGTAAATACTCTGGCCTCTGGCAATGGGAGCCATACAAGACACAAAGATAAACACAAGTTTTACATGAAGTTCTGCCAAAAGTGCAACAATTTATCATCAAACAGTCACATACTGGCTTTTCGTGAAGCCCCAGGAAGTCTTTTCTCTGTCCTCCAGTCTTTCTATAAGAATCTACCATGAAAGGAGCTTTGTTCTTAGGAAGAACCGCTCACTTTCCACTCCGGTAAGGCACACAGTCTTCTGTCAAGCACCTTCTTTTTAAAACAACAGCGCAGAGTGAAGTAAGAGAAAGAGAAAAATAAATATTGCATACTAACACTTAACACGTATATACATGGAACCTAGGAAGATGGTACTGATAAACCTTTCTGCAGGGCAGCAGTGAAGACACAGACATAGAGCACAAGCGTGTACCCACAGGAGGGGAAGAAGAGGGTGGGATGAATGGAGAGAGGAGCGTGGAAACATGCACTATCATATATAAAATTGGATAGCCAGGGGGAATTGGCTGTATGACTCAAGGAGCTCAAATCCATTGCTCTGTTGGGATGGGGTGGGAGATGAAAGAGAGGTTCAAGAGGGAGGGGGTATATGTATACCTATGGTAGATTCATGTTGATGTATGGCAGAAACTAACTTAGCAATATTGCTAAGCAATTATCCTTCAACTAAATAACAACAACAACAACAGTGAAGCAAATAAAGATACATTTAAAAAACTGCTCCAGTTACAAGGAGCACATGTGCAGAGATACATGCCATGTCACTCTGGTCTCCCTTGGGAAACTGTCTGCTTGATGTGATACTCACTTCCCCAAACGGTGGCATCTGAAGGATGGCCATGCAGTGTCCACATCTCATCATGACCTTAGAAATGATAGTCACTGCCTCAAATCTAACTACAACCTCAATCTGATGGAAACCAAGGCTCCAGGAATCTGTTCCAAAGCCTTACCTCTCCCTTGCTGTTGACTTTTAGAAACTATATCTCTAAAAGGAAGGGTCTCAAAGGAATCCTTTCACAGATGGTATTGCTAAAGGGAATGTAATACAAAAATGGTTTTGTTGATGCTGTGGTGGTGGCTGTTGTTTTTGACAATACAAATATGGCAGCAAGAAAGTATTCAAACACTGCCTAAGAAAGGACTCTCAAAATTCACTTAGCCACCCACCCTGATATCTCCAAGTCAATATTTCCCAAAACATGCCACCAGAGCACTGATCCTGCAAGAAAGCCCTAAAAAAGACTCCAAAATCATATAAATTTAAGAAATGCCACTTACTACATATACCCCATTTAGAAACTCAAAATGCTGCTTATAACATGGTAAAGGGGTTTATAGAGTCCCTCAGTAGAGAAAAATGTTTAACTTCTCTAAACCAAGTGTTTCTGAAATGCAGAATCTTTACTTAGAGTAACCTTACTTAATGACCTGTATGATGATAGAACATATTTTGAGAAATGCAAGTAAAAATTGCTCAAGCAGAATGAAGTTAAAAAGAAAAGTTTCCATATTAGGAGTTTCTGTGTGTGCGTCTGTGTATGTGTGTGCTTTGCGACCCCATGTACTGTAGCCTGCCAGGCTCCTCTGACCATGGGATTTTCCAGGCAAGAATACTGGAGTGGGTTACCATTTCCTTCTCCAGGGGATCTTCCTGACCCAGGGATCGAGCTTGCATCTCCTGCATTGCAGGCAGATTCTGTACCACCTGTAACCTGTCCCCCAGATCATCACACCAAGTTTCTGCCAAACAGAAATCTTCCCTACATCTCTTCTAGAGCCTTCACACTACAGGTGAAACACATTTTCTGTTATTTATCTTGTGTAGATGTAGAATACTTGACTGTCACTTTCCATGTAAAAAAAAAATCACTACACATCTAAAGAACTTTATCTAGTCATCTGTCAGCATAGTTTTGGCTTCTGCCAGGATAAATCCTGAGAACAGGAAGGTTTCTCGGCAGTGGAGAAGCACGTCTGTGTTTAGAAGGATAATTCTCTCAGAGGTGGGGTAATGGACTGAAAGTGGAGAAAACAGCTCTTCAAGGTAAAAATAGAGCTTTCCTCTATTTTTATTTTCCATACTCAGCATATTGTTTGGAACCAATGAAGGATCAATAAATCAAAAACTGAATACTTTAACTTATCATTCCTTCTGGTCTTTTCCTCTCTAAACCTATTATCCTTCACCTACAAATTTATTCTGAAAAAAAGTGTTAGTTGCTCAGTTGTGTCTGACTCTTTGCCACCCCACAGACTGTAGCCCACATCAGGTTCCTCTGTCGATGGAATTCTCCAGGCAAGAATACTGGAGAGGGTTGCCATTTCTTTCTCCAGGGGATCTTCCTGACCCAGGGATTGAACCCAGGTTTCCTGCACTATAGGCAGATTCTTTACCATCTGATTTTCTTCTATTTTTATTGTCTATACTCAGCATATTTTTTGAAACCAATGAATGATCAATAAATTAAATACTGAATACTTCAACTTATCATTTCTTCTAGGCTTTTCTTTTCTAAACACATCATCCTGCACCTACACATTTATTCTGCTTGTCTCTGAATACCTTGTCAGCTTTTAAGACCAGTTTCCATTTCCAACACACAGCTATATATAGGTAGCTGCTAATTGCCGCTAGTCATGCTGCTCAGACTCCTGGCCTCTGCCATGAGACACACAAAGTGCCTGAACATCAAGGCTACCACAGGCTACGTCCTCTAATTAATTTTCTTCCTCAAGGTATTTTTTTCGTTTCATACATGATATTATGCATGTTTCAATGCCATTCTCCCAAATCTTCCCACCCTCTCCCTCTCCCACAGAGTCCATAAGACTGTTCTATACATCAGTGTCTCTTTTGCTGTCTCGTACACAGGATTATTGTTACCATCTTTCTAAACTCCATATATATGTGTTAGTATACTGTATTGGTGTTTTTCTTTCTGGCTTACTTCACTCTGTATAATAGGCTCCAGTTTCATCCACCTCATTAGAACTTTTCCATCCTCAGCAATGAGTCTCTTGGTATAACACTATCACTGATTACTCATTCATTCAACAAACATATTACTTATAATCTTATAATCCCTTTGGGCAATGTGCTTATAGGCAATCACTTAAAGAATTTAGCAGTCAATCACTTCCATCTTCTCTGTATTTTCCAGGCACTATTCTAGGCTCTCTGGCATATATCAGTTAGCAAAGCCAACCAAACAAACAAAACTCTTGCCTTTCCAGAGAGGAAAAAAATAAGAATCTGGTGAGGGATATCTGAAACAGAGGATGAGTGGACAAGAAGAGGGATGCAATTCTAAACATGGTGGATAGAGTACGCCCTGTTGAGAGGGTGGCAATTAAGCAAAGACTTCAAAAGATGAAGTCAGCCACAGTATTCATTTCATAGGAAGACATGAATTCAAGACACAAGAAAAACAATGGGGTGGGACAAGAGCATGTAGAATCTTTAGGCCACTATATGACCACTATGACTTTGAGAAAAATATGGAGCCACTGAAAGATTTTAAGTACAAAAAGGGCATGATCTAATTTGCATTTTAATGAATCATGGTGGTCACCGTATGGAGAGCGGTATGGACCACTGCCACTAGGGTGGACGCGGGCCATCTAGTTAGGTTATGGCAACAATCTAGGTGAGAGAATGGCTTGGACCAGGGTGATGGCAGAGAAATGGTCAGATTCTGGATATACTTTGAAACAAGAGTTGACCAGATTTATTGATGGGTTGAATGTGATATTAGAGAGCGAGACAGAGAGGCAACAAGAAAACCCCAAGAATTTTGGCCTTGGCAACTAGTAGAACATACAGAGGTGGAAAATTGTCAGGGAAACAATGAAAGAGTAAGTTCAGGAGTAAAAATTTAGAATGTTGGTTTGAAATACCATGTGGAAATGCATTTATATAGCAATTTCCCTGCTAAACAACCCCAGGTACCCTATATATTATTTCATTTATTCTTATTACATTTTAGGTGAGAAAAAAAGTTTGAAGACCCTATTGTCAACATTTTAATGTGTAATAATGTAAATATAGACATGTAGAAGCTCATATAACAAACTTGTTTTCCTTCTAATACTCTATGCTGCCTCTTTAGGCAAAGCATATGCAAAAGTAAGGCATTTTAGTTTTATTTATTTATTTTTTAATGGGGTGAATGATTCTCCCCAGGTTGCATTTATCACATTTGCCATCCCTTTATAAGTTCCTTGTGCACAGAACTTGGAGCAAACCACCTACAGAATCTGGCTATCAGTCACTTCAGCCTCTTTTCTATCTTTTAATACAAAAAGCTATTCTCAATGGGTTTTCTGTTTAGAGAAACTTACTTTAGCTGCTTTTATCTCGGGTCATCCTAATTATATATTTCATGGTTTTCTTCAAACAGTATGGAAAGGGTGGGCTCCTTTAAATAGAAATGTCATGTTCTCAACGGAAATAATAAGGACAGAATGACTCCAGGAGTTACAAAAACATCTTTTGACCTTTTTAAGTGTTTAAAACAATCAGAAGCATTGCAAGGCTAGGTGGTAATAAGTTGCTTTTATGACAGTATGAATCATTAAGTTAAAAGAAATAATAGATGTGTTAAAAACTAAGATTATCACTTAAAAGGTGACAATTACTCTGAGTAAAAGCAAATAATAATATAGACTATAAAATCATGCTGAGAATCATAAAGCATACAATCAAGAAAAATAAAACGTTACTGATGTCTGAAACTCCTTTTTCCCATTACACAACTATCTAATTCTTTCATTAATAATTTCAGTGAGGTTTCCAACTAAGGTATAAACATAAGAGGGGTAAGTAAGTCACTTTCTTAATAAAGATTGTGACTTGTGAAAATGTAACTGCCCTGTGAAGGCAAAGAATAAAACAAATTATTTAATGATATGAAAAAACTCCTGCCAGGCCAGATCAAAAGCCAAGCATAGCATTACAACCGAACTGTGTCCTATATGAGAAAGATCTGCACGAGGTTCAGATACATCACAAAGAGAAATGACTTCCCAGGTGAGGTATTAGTAATGGACAACAAAGAATGCCTTGGGAAGACTTTGCACAGGGATCTCTGATTTTCAGGTAGCCACTGAATAAAATGTTGCATTTCCAATGGCTATTTTGTTTCAATACCCAGGACTGAGTAGAATGGAGAAATCTAGCAATGAGAGTAACAGGTTTTAAAAACAACAATAAAAGAAAATGATTCTTTTCTTATATCTTGCCTATTCTGGTAAACTTTCAAATATCTTTAAAATCTATAATATTTCTATAATTTGGAGGTTTAGGTGATGACTCCAATGTTCATTTGTAAATAATTTAGTGATATTTGTCACTATTTTCTTTCCCTTGATTAACATTCATTTTTTATCTAAATAGTTTTATGTTAGGATTCTGCCTTTCTATTATATTTGAACATGCTGCTGCTAAGTCGCTTCAGTCGTGTCCAACTCTGTGCGACCCCACAGACGGCAGCCCATCAGGTTCCACTGTCCCTGGGATTCTCCAGGCAAGAACACTGGAGCGGGTTGCCATTTCCTTCTCCAATGCATGAAAGTAAAAAGTGAAAGTGAAGTCGCTCAGTTGTTTCTGACTCTTAGCGACCCCCAAGGACTGCAGCCCACCAGGCTCCTCCGTCCATGGGATTTTCCAGGTAAGAGTACTGGAGTGGGGTGCCACTGCCTTCTCCAATATTTGAACATATCTACTTCCAAATTCTAAAATATGCTTAATCATTAAAAATCTTCAAGTATGTTTCTACTATTAGATCTCAGGCCGAGAATTTAACCTCTGTTACCTAGGATGGGGAAAGAAGGGGAGGTGGGAGGGCAGGATCAATCTGCGGTAGTATTATAAATATTTTTGATGATCTAAAGTGTATTTGTAAGTTGAAATATATATAATTTTAAAAAAGCAGTCAACTGGGTTACATTTTGTTCAAGTCTGGTTATTTCTACAAAATGGAAATAAAAGCCCTGATTGTGCTCCTGACTTTTAACTGTGATGATTTCTAGATGATGGTAATGGTGATGATGATGACAAGGAATAAAAAACCAGCTGCAGGGTACTCAGTGTTCCCCACATGTCAGCCACTGTGCTGAGTGTCCAGCATGGCTTGCCCTGGGTCAGCTTCACAATGACTTGACAGGACAGTGTAAGAACAGGGTTAAACAAGGTGAGCTCACAGTGGGCAGGGGCCCAGCCCGGCCTGACTCAGATAAGCACTAATCACTCTACTCTGCAGCTTTCTCTCATCCCAGCCCTGGGACTCTGGGTCTGGAACTTGGGGCAGTACTCCTCCACACCTGGGCTGCCTCCAACCTGGAGAAGAATGGCTCCCACTGGAAGATGGTCATTACGAATTTAACTTAGACTACCAGATGAAATTACCATGACTGAACATAAGTCACAATTTGTATCATATATGGCAAAGCAGTGATGTAAAAACATGTGGGAAGAGACAGCAGCAATGGATCTTTGAATGTGTTTCATTTTAAAATAAAGTGAAAATTCAACTTCTCTACTTTTCAAAATCACATCTGAGGAAGCATAAGTGCCTCATTTTCCAACTTTGATCAGAAAAATGATAGAAGCTGAAATCTGAGCTTCAGAGAATGGCCAAAATTGACTACAGGTACTGACTTGAACACCTTTCGCTAGGTGGGGTGAGGGACAGAGAGGCCTGGCATGCTGCAGTCCATGGGGTCGCAAAGAGTCAGACAGGACTGGGTGACTGAACAACTGACTTGGAAAACTGTGACCCAAGTAGTAGGATGTTATCACTACAGGTAAAAAGTGGCAAGTGGAGAAGTCAACTGAGGGCAGTAAGAAGAGGCTGGATCAACTAGGCTGGCCAAATTTGAAACAGAGACCTCTCAGACAATGGCTCTCCTGAAGTCTTGGTGGTCACACACAGATGGATCATGGCAAGACACCACAGGACCTCTTCTCTCAGTGCCTGCAGGGGTCCCAGAGCAGGAAAAACCAGACGGGTTGTAAATGGGCTGGAAAGATTGGACCTGTAAAATAGTATGAGGAGTATTCTCATAAATTGAGGACAGAAAAAGGATGGAGAATGTGAAGTTTTCAGAGAATGGGAACCGAAAAGAGAAATGTAGGCCAGAAGAAAAGGAAAATACCCATCAACATTGGCACAGAGCCATTTACCATTAACTGCAATCTTCATTCCTCAAGTTCAATTTTATTTTACCATTTGGTATATTAAAACATGTTGCTCATAATGGCTCTTCTAGAACTTAAAAGAGCTATTCCACAATGATCTACGTGACACAATAATACCTTAACGTACTGTTTGGCTGAGCTAAATGAAAAGTTTAGCTTCTAAACTAAACTAGTTTTCTAACTTCCAGAAATCTAAAAGCATGTTTTAGTTCAACCATGTGAATCTATGGTAGTACACCAGGGGTCAGATATGACAACGGTGGAGCAGAAGAGTTATGACAGACTATATGACAAAGCCTCAAATATTTATACCTAGTTCTTCGCCAAAAGGAGAGAAAAGTTTGCCTCTTGCTCTGCCATACTGTATTATATTATTCTCATAAGTTACTCCTGTTACAAGTACTTTGGGGAATAAGGCAAGAATGTCAACGAGAAAATAATCACTTTCCAATCTTCCCTCCTTGTGGACATGTGTGTGTGTGTGGGGGGGTGGTTAATAAAAGAGAGATCTTCTGTTTGTCCATCTGTTTGCTCTTTCACTGAGTATATTGATGGGGGCTGTGGTAACACTAGCATCAGTTCAGTTCAGATCAGTTCAGTCACTCAGTTACGTCCAACTCTTTGCAACCCTAAGGACTGAAGCATGCCAGGCCTCCCTGTCCATCACCAACTCCCAGAGCTTACTCAAACTCATGTCCATTGAGTCAGTGTTGCCAACAACCATCTCATTCTCTGTCATGTCCTTCTCCTTTCGGCTTCAATCTTTCCCAGCATCACGGTCTTTTCCAATGAGTCAGCTCTTCACATCAGTTGGCCAAAGTATTGGGAGTTTCAGTTTCAGCATCAGTCCTTCCAAAGAATATTTAGGACTGATTTCCTTTAGGATGGACCGGTTGGATCTCCTAGATATCCAAGGGACTCTCAAGGGTCTTTTCCAACACCACAGTTCAAAAGCATCAATTCTTCAGTGCTCAGCTTTCTTTATAGTCAAACTCTCACATCCCTACACGACTACTGGAAAAACCATAGCCTTGACTAGATGGACCTTTGTTGACAAAGTAGTGTCTCTGCTTTTTAATATGCTGTCTAGGTTGGTCATAACTTTTCTTCCAAGGAGCAAGCATCTCTTAATTTCATGGCTGTAGTCACCATCTGCAGTGATTTTGGAGCCCCAATATAAAGTCTGTCACTGTTTCCATTGTTTCCCCATCTATTTGCCATGAAGTGATGGGACTAGATGCCATGATCTTTGTTTTCTGAATATGGAGTTTCAAGCCAACATTTTCACTCTCCTCTTTCACTTTCATCAAGAGGCTCTTTAGTTCTTTTTCACTTTCTGCCATAAGGGTGGTATCATCTACATATCTGAGGTTACTGATATTTCTCCTGACAATCTTGATTCCAGCTGTGCTTCATCCAGCCCAGCATTTCTCATGATGTACTCTGCATATAAGTTAAATAAGCAGAGTGACAATATACAGCCTTGATGTACTCCTTTCATGATTTGGAACCAGTCTGTTGTCCATGTCTGGTTCTAACTGTTGCTTCTTGACCTGCATACAGATTTCTCAGGAGGCAGGTCAGGTGGTCTGGTAGTCCCATCTCTTTAAGAATTTTCCAGTTTGCTGTGATCCACACAGCCAAAGGCTTTGGAATAGTCAATAAAGCAGAAGTAGATGTTTTTTTTCTGGAACTCTGTTGCTTTTTTGATGACCCAAGGATGTTGGCAATTGGATCTCTGGTTCCTCTGCTTTTTCTAAACCCAGCTTGATCTGGAAGTTCATGGTTCACATACCACTGAAGCCTGGCTTGGAGAATTTTGAGCATTACTTTGCTAGTGTGGAGGCTATTCAAGAGCAAGGTTGGAAACAGGCATGAAGGGAGATCCCAGAAATCCCACAGCTGCCTCCCAGAGAAGGGCCCCCATGCAGCCCTGCTTCTCCATTTCCATCAAGTCATCACTGGTGGTCACCTCCACTGGGCAGGCTGCACATTCATTGCCAGGCAAACCTCAGAATCTGACTGGTTTTGCAGGGCCCAGAGATACAGCCAATGATTTTGCTTGTTTCAAGGGAATGATGTGGAAGACTACGAATGGAAAACCTGGGACAAAGCTGTGACCCCTACTGAAAATGAAAACAAAACAACCAAACAAAACCAATTTTAAAACCTCATACCTGAGGGAGGAGACTTCCCTGCTTGATGTGTGTTCTCAAAGCACACCTTTTTGTTGAGGTCATTATTAGGAAAGCTGGCCATCATTAACATCTCCCTTTTTTCCTTCAGGTTTTAACTTTTATAAGCATCCTCAATACTATAAAAGATATAAAAACTTAACATCTCAAGATTCTCTCTGAAAATGTAATGGATAATCAATAACATAAATTACTCTTAAATATATAGTGGTGTTTCCTCTGTCACATTAAAGGACATGGGAAAGGATAAGCATAAAGAGCAGGACCAATGGTATTAACTACTTTAAACAATCCAAATTAATCCAAACTTTCCTGATCTCTGTCACTATTGCAAGGCAATAGTCTAATGCACAATCTGTAAGAAAAAACCAAGTACATTTTCGTCCTGTTGTTCTCCTGGTATCCAGACATACACTATTCACAGGTAAGAATGGAATAACCAGCCTTGACGTCTTAAGTGCTCTTAATCTCTACTGTGAACACCTTCCAACAGAGTGATTATCCTCATCACAATGAGTGAGAGCAAATTAGTTCATTTTAAAAGTCATTGTTAAAAAGAATTCAATCCAATAATGAATTTCTAGATTGTTCTCTACATTATGTACTATGAGCTCAGATGCATTCCTCATGAATTAAAGGTGTAAACAGGAAGAGGAGATGGAAAAGCACAGAGTAAGATGAAGTTCATATTTAAACTCTCAGAAACAAGTGAGCTCTTTTATGATAAATAATAAATGACTTCCTGAGGTCTTAAATTTCTTATGCCATAAAAATGGGACAAATTAGAAACAATCTTTAAACCTTTAGATTCTGAGCCCTAGTTCTCCCAGTCAACCCTGGACAAGAGCTTGTCAAAATTCAAACATCTGAGATGAACCAATTTGCAAAGTAGAAATAGAGACATAGACGTTGAGAATAAACTCATGGACACCAAGGGGGGAAAGGGGAGGTGGGATGAATTGGGAGATTGGGATCGACATATATACACTACAGGCACTATGGTTAAAATAGATAATGAATGAGAACATGCTACATTGCTCAGGGAACTCTACTCAGTGCTCTGCGGTGACCTAAATGGGAAGGAAATCTAAAAACAGAGAGCATCTATGTACATGTATAACTGATTCACTTTGCTGCACGGCAGAAACATAACACTGTAAAACAATGATATTCCAATAATAAAAAAAAATTCTAACACAGGATCTCTGAGTTGCTTTACCTACCAGGACACTCCAACTGGCTGTAGAAGTGGCCTGGAAGGGCCTGCAATTTATAATGATATGCAACTTAACTTACTTGTATGAGAGAGAATTTGCTTTTGCTTTCAATAAGTGCAAAAAATGTGCAAGGACAAATATTCAAAGCCGGCCTGCAGACTGGGACTTGGGTTGTGGCTGGGGACTGGGAAATAATGGCTGTTTTATTTCTTAACACGTGGTACTTTGTAGTTTTGTAATGTTTTCCAGAAAAATTCATTAAGTGTAAATACAACTGTAACAGGGTAGATTATGTCCCCTTCCTCCAGTGCCCTGGGTGATGACAAGGTAAGATAAAAGAAGTGATGTTGGTAAACTGGAGGAGAAAAAAGAGTGTAAGCATATATATTGCCCCAAAGTTATGCCCTCCCCCCAAAATTGGTTAATAAATATTAGCAAAAGAAATTTGTGTATGTCTTACACATGCATTGTGGATGCTAAGACTGCCCTTTATCTTCAGCCCTCGCCTCCTGCCTTCCACAAACACACACACACACCCTCATCTCCTTGAAATCATTTCCTTTGGTTTGACTTTGGCCCACTCTGCTACAGTTGTGTTGGTCTCCCTGCTGCTCTGTAAACTCTCCAGTACGTTCCTGCCTCAGGGCCTTGGCACTTGCTTTCCTACTACTTGAAACAATCCTCCCCAAGCAGCCAAATGGCCCATTCCTTCACTTCCTTTATGTCTCTGCTCAAGTGTCATAACATCTGTGAGGTCGACCCTGACCTCCTCATAGCCCCTACTGATGGCTGGCACGTAACGACAAATTTTAAGTGGTTAAGTGTAAGCTCTATGTAGGCAAGACCATTCTGTTTACAGCTGTAATCCTGGCAAAAAGTAGATATTCAATCAACATTATGAGAATTAAAGAGGAAGATGTAGTGAGGCTAAAGAGAACATACTGTCCTCTGAGGATAAGTCAGGGTGGATTTTGTATGATTGAGAATCAAACAAAGGTGAAAATAAAAGAAATATTTTCCATGATTCCCAGGACTCAATGTCTATGCTTGTTTATCCAAGCATTTTTCCCCTAGTAATGTATCATATGGACTTATTATCTCAAAATTTAAAGAAATAGTCAGGGTTATAAAATAATTTCAATACATTAATATAGTACACACATCATTTGGAAATATTCTAGGTGGAGAGAGTTGGGTTTATTTTGTTGATATTACTACAAACATTTCATCCACTGTTCCTTTTTAGCACAGAAGAATATCCATAAGCAGTACCTCTATTTTCATAAAATCTTGGTTCTACTGCTTATTGTCATGCGTCAAAGCCCTGAGGATCATGTCCTTAGTAACTGATCATCACATAGAATAAATAGGATTATCCCCACTTCAAGAAGTTACTAACTAGCAGGACAATCTGACTTTTAAGACCTTCCAATGTGTAAGTAGATCAAGAACAGAGAGGCCAGGCCACATAAACACGAGCTAGATGCCAAACCTCTGTCTCCAAGCTCTGAAAGAAGAAAATGTAGAAAGTGCAAGTAGGCTCCAAGAATTGCCAGCGGCTTTAGTTAATGTTTGCAAAGAATTTTCAAGATGATAGCCATCACAGAAGAGATCAATCTTACTATCACCACAGCTGGAATGCTTTGCTAATGTTTTTCCAGATGCAAGAAAGTGACTTTGGAACAAATTCCATGAAAGAAAAGGACTAATAGCCCTCCAACGGAGAAGTTTCTACTCATTTATCATGTTATCAAAGACACTCTGGGGACAGCCAAGGCTTGCCTGTGTATGTAGGGCTCTACTGCCATCATTAAGGTACATCTTTAACATAACGTGACCAAGGTGACAGCCTGTGGGGATGCAACACTCCCTTTAATTAGTTGGGAGGGAGCCAAGAAAAACCCTTCCTGACATACCGGTCCAGCACTCTACTATATTTGCTCCTGCAGATCAATACCAATATAGCAGGCATGTCAAACCACAAGAAAAGGCCAGACTCTAATAAACCAATACAATACTGTAAAGTAATTAACCTCCAACTAAAATAAATAAATTTATATTAAAAAAAAATCAAACAAACCTTATATTGACCCTCTAACACTTCATACTGGTATTGACTATGGTCTTTTTATAGGCTTTAGATATAGTTCACCTTAAAAAAAAAAAGGTTCTGCATACCAAAATATAAATAGAGTTGCTAACTTTTTATGGTTTTATTCATTTAGATAACAATAAATTTAGATAATAAATTTTGGAGGTAGCAACTCAGTGTTAGAAACATGGCATTAAACAAAATAGAAAATAATTACTGTTCTCATGGGGCTTACTACTCCAATAGGTAAAAATCACCAAGTTATATAACTATTGGAAATATAGTGAAGAAAAGTTTAGGGAGATAAGATGTGGAGTAGAGGGTATATGTTTGCATTTTAAACAGAGTAGTTATGGTAGGCTTTACCACGAAGGCGAAATTTGTGCTCATATACAAAATTAACTCAAAATGGATTACGAACCTAAATATCAGAGCTAAAACTTATGAAACTTTTAGAAGAGAACAAAGTCAGAAATCTTTATGACCTCAAATGTGAGTTTTAGATTTAACACCAAAAGTAATGAATAACAAAAGAAAGCAATCAGACTTCATTAAATTAAAAAAAACTTTTGTGCATTAAAGGACATTATTAACAATGTGAAATGAAAACCTAAAGAATGGGAGAAAATATTTCCAAATCATCTATCTGTTGGGAATTTAATATTCTGAATTCTTATAACTCAACATCAAAAATATAACCAAATTAAAAAAAAAAAAAAAAAAAGACCGAAGGACTTGAATAGACATTTCTCCAAAAAAAGATACACAGATGGCCAATAAGCAAATGAAAAGATGTTCATCACTGATCATTAAGGAGATGCAAATACTTCTTCATGCCCACCATGCTTTAAACAAAATAATACAAAATCCAATATTATTCAGCCATAAAAGGAACA
>NW_011494942.1:15059207-15065434 GCF_000754665.1 Bison bison bison
GTAAGTAGAGTCTTAACCATATTTTAAGCACTTACAACAATGTTATCAATATCTCACTTATCATTACATGAAATAAAACAATTGCATCAAAAAATAGTCAACTGCTGCAGGAAAAAAAAAAATTCTTATTTGTGAACATTAAATTTCAGATCCAATTTCTACACAGTTGGTGGAAACAATAAAGTATATAATTAAGATAGCCTCGGTCTCCTAACCCCATTAAAGTCTTCAAAATATGTATTACTTTTCTGGAAAATTTTTAAATATAAAGTTTTTTTTTAGACAGAGGGATAAATTCAATTTAGACCCACATTCTCTTGCAGGAAAAAAGCATTTCTGAGTATAGAGCATCTCTCTTCCAATGCAGTGTTCATTTGAATGTTAAGAAAATTACCTTGAAGGCTGCTAGACAATGAAGACTCAGTAAGGCCATCACGACTGCCAGAAGGATGGTAGCTCCATTCCGTATGTCCCATATGGTCTCTACCAGAGGGATACTGCCCACCTGCCAGTCATAGCACAGGGTAACAGGTGCAAGCAGAAGCCACACGTTGAAGGCCAAGAGGTAGGAATAAGTAAGGAATCTACAAAGAGAAGAAGAATCACTAAAACACAACTCGAGACCCATGACATTCTGAAGACATTCATTCACCATGTTTCTACTGAATAGCCTTTCTATGCTAAAAATGTTATAAAAAGACAAGGTAAATGGAAGGCAATTCATTCATTTAGTCATGAAGTTGACCATTCTGCAATATATCTAACAGCTGCTAGTCACTGTGGTAGCTGCTGGCCTTTCAATGATGAAGAAGACAGAGTTTCCATGACCTATTTTTAAAAATTATCATATAAATACTTACATAACAACTGAGATAAATGGTATAAAAGAAAAGTTTGATGGAAGTATTTGACATGAAATGCTGCCTCATTGGGTACAATTCCCTGAGTAAGAGACATTTGAATTGTCTCTTTTTAATAATGCCCCAAATCCTGCACTAGATATGCAAATATTAACCATTTAAAATAGAGTGATCCATTTTGAACCATCTCAAAAAATCAAAATATCTGTAGTAGGGAGATAAAGTCTCCCACAAATCAAGGGGCTAACCTTCAAAAGGAGGGACAAACAGTTGTCCCTGATAATAAGAATAGCCAGGTGGACCTCAGGAAGGAAAATAATGAATGGAGATATTACTCCTGTTTCCTGGCTGTGTCTAGGCAGTAAGGTAAAGCAGAAGGCATCCTAACTGATCCCCTTCCTTTCTGCACAGAGGAAATGGAATTTATTTAAGTTTGTTCAGTCTACACAAATCATTAAGTAGTGTTCAAGACCCTTGAGAACTGCAGAACCCCAGCATACAGCAAACTCCATCCACGTCTCTGCACTAAGGGATGACTGAACCCTCGTATGGCTTCTAGCAGCAGAAGGCCATGTCCCCAGGATGACTCCAACCCCTCCCCTGGCATTAAAATGCCAGCCTGAGAAAGACAGATCATCACTGCCTGGAGAATTTACTTCTTTTCTAGCCAAACCGTGACAAAAGGCCCCCAACTTCCATTTCCTAGAGCATTTACTACAAAGCACTTACGACTGGGAATATGTATCTCCTAGAACTCAGAAGTTGTTCTCAAGGACCCGGGAGTTGTTCTTTTAAAATGTCATCACCAGGAGCATGGGGCCTGGCTCCCAGTCTGCTGGAGGACAGAATCTGAACTGTGATAACTGCCAGCCAGTAAACACAGCCTGAATGCGCTTAGAGGATCAGTCCATTGTAATGTTTTACTTCTCTGACTCAGCCAAGCATCAATTTGCAAACCCCTCCCCCGCCACCATTCTCTATTTAAAGTACTTAGTCACCTCTGCGCAAACCAGAATGGAGCTCAGCTCCTGTCCTGTCAGGAATTACTGAATAAAGTGTGCTCTTATTGCTCTAACTTATGTCCAGCTGGGTTCATCTTTAACATTATATATGGAACTAAACCAAAGACCTAGATAAATCCCTTGCCTTTAAGGAATGTAAAATCCAATAGTGAAAATAAGATATATCGAATTAAAGAGTCATGAGGGTGCAGAATGTGAAGAAGAGACCTCCCGCACCACCAGGTCCTTTTAGAGGAAATCTTAGATGGGCCAAATCCAATGCTAAGAGTGAGTTCACCTTAAATTTTCAGTTAAGTAGCTCTGGATTAAAATACCTTTCCCAGGCCTTCCCAACATATCTCCTTTCCTTCCCTCCTCTTGTTCCAAGGTTGGCAGTGGAAAAATCATTAACAGTGATCGGGAGAGGCTCAGTGATGGGGGTTATTCACTGCCTTCACTGTCAATCCCCAGCAGAGAAATGCATCAGATGTTTCAGTGGTGTTTCAAAACTCTCCTCTCTGTTGTTATTTTAAATAAAATAACACACAGACAGTGCAGTATAAGGGACTTCCCTGGTGGCTCAATGGTAAAGAACCCACTTGACAATGTGAGAGATGTGGATTCGATCCCTGGGTTGGGAAGATCCCCTGGAGAAGGAAATGGCAACTCACTCCAGTATTCTTGCCTGGGAAATTCCATGGAGAGAGGAGCCTGGAGGGTTATAGTCCATGTGGTTTGATGAAGTCCACCAAATTTTGTTATTTAACAAAAATAAAAACAAAAAAGTCACCATATCCCATTTAGGTTTGGGCCTATGAGAATGCCAACTCCATAGAAAGATGATTGGGTCACTTAAGGTTTCTTTTCATAGAGATTCTAAGCTGATGTTATTTACTTCTTAGCTCAGTAAAGATTCTTTACGACTTGGCTTTAAAGGAGAATGTTCAGCCACCAAACTTAGCAAGAAAATTATGCAGCTGTGTCACTCAGTTACATTAATTTAGTAATTTAATAAATTACTTTAAAAAACAGTACCTCCTTCTTGAGGTAATAGATCTAGGCAAAGATTATAAATGGCTGCTGAAATTATTAGATGAAAAGTTGATGGGGTATTTTATAATGGAAGATCTGGCTATATCAGGTGCCAGGAACTTATTAAATAATTTTAAAATCACAGAAAGGGAAACAAACATCTTGATGTCCTCCTGATGGATTATGCACATCACCATCTATAAGATGGTCTTGCCAAATAGAAAATTAAACTTAAATCTAATCAACTCCTGTATTACTAGTTTATATCAAATACAGAAAACACCAGAACATGTTAAATAATACCACAAGGAAGCAACACACTAATTCAGAGTGTTAAAGAACAAACGATGGCAGTGTCTTCAACGAACACATCGCAGTGGCAAAGAAAACATGGGCGAGGGCACAGATGAATCAAGACTTACGAGACGTATCAAACAAATGCAGATTTTGTCTAACTGGGAATTCAAACAAACTGCTCTTAAAAATAACTGCTTATGAGACGGACAAAATTGAAATGTGGACTAGACATGCTAATAGGGAATCATTGTTAATTTGTAAGTGTGGGGACAGTACTGTAGTTCTATTCTTTAAAGATTCTTGTCTTTTAGAAATGCACAACATGATGACTTGGATTTGCTTCAGAATTATCGACTAAAACAAGGGGGAAGAATTGCATGGGAATATGAATTAAATAAGATTATACATGAACTATTATTGCTGAAACTGGATAATGGGCACGTGCAATGGCACCCCACTCCAGTACTCTTGCCTGGAAAATCCCATGGATGGAGGAGCCTGGTGGGCTGCCATCCATGGGGTTGCTAAGAGTTGGACACGACTGAGCGACTTCACTTTCACTTTTCACCTTCATGCATTGGAGAAGGAAATGGCAACCCACTCCAGTGTTCTTGCCTGGAGAATCCCAGAGACAGCAGGGCCTGGTGGGCTGCCATCTATGGGGTCGCACAGGGTCGGACACGACTGAAATGACTTAGCAGCAGCAGCAGGTTCTTTACACTATTTTCTCTCCTTTTGTACTTACTTAATATTTTCAAATAAAAATGAATTTTAAGTAGTGGTAAAGGTAACAGAATTGCCACAGGAATGCTTTCTTATATTTGGTTGCAGCTTGACTATGGAGTAGATGCAAATGCTATGTAGAAACTTTAATATTCAGGCCACATTTTGACATTGCCCTATAAGTTGTGTTCAGTCTCTTATATTTTCTACATTTGCAATACCATGACAACAGAGGATGAGATGGCTGGATGGCATCACTGACTCAATGGACATGAGTCTGAGTAAACTCTGGGAGTTGGTGATGGACAGGGGGCGTGCTGTGATTCATGGGGTCACAAAGAGTCAGACACGACTAAGCGATTGAACTGAACTGAACTGAACTGAATGATAAAAAACAAATACGAAGGATAACATTTTTCAAAAGTTACAATTTCAATATAGTTACTTATATTTTTTAATGCTCAATTTTGACTTTTTATGTAGATTATAACAAAAATAGTTTTAAAAATAAAAGCAAATCATGGAATTAAAAAAAACAAACTTTCCTTTCTTGTAATACTAGGAAGGTCAAAACCATTAACTTGACTCAAGACTATTAACTTAACCCTTCTTTATTTTTTTTAGGTATAGTTGGTTTATAATAATATATTAGTTTCAAGTGTACAGCACAGTGATTCTAAATTTTTGTAGATTATACTCCATTAAAAGTTATTATAAAATATTGGCTATAGTCCCTGTGCTATACAATGTATCCTTCCCGCTTATTTATTTTACACATAGTAGTTTGTACCCGGAGAAGGCAACGGCACCCCACTCCAGTATTCTTGCCTGGAAAATCCCATGGAGAGAGGAGCCTGCTGGGCTACAGTCCATGGGGTCATGAAGAGTCGGACACGACTGAGAGACTTCACTTTCCCTTTTCACTTTCATGTATTGGAAAAGGAAATGGCAACCCACTTCAGTGTTCTTGCCTGGAGAATCCCAGGGACAGGGGAGCCTGGTACGCTGCTGTCTATGGGGTCGCATAGAGTCGAACACGACTGACGCGACTTAGCAGCAGCAGCAGCAGCAGTTTGTACCTAATTTTCTACCCTTAATATGCCCCTCCCCTTCCCTCTCCCTACTGGCAACCATTAGTGTGCTCTCTACGTTTGTGGGTCTGCTTCATTGTTGTCGATGTTTTACTTTACTTATTAATTTCACATATAAGTGATGACATTCAGTATTTGTTTTCCTTTGTCTGACATTTCACTAAGCATAGTACCCTCCAGGCCCATCTAATCTGTTGTGAAATGCAATTTTGTTCTTTTTTACGACTAATATGACAGTGTAGCTATATGCACTAAGTGTGTGCACGCTAAGTCACTTCAGTTCAGTTCAGTTCAGTTGCTCAGTGGTGTCCGACTCTTTGCCACCCCATGAATCACAGCACGCCAGGCCTCCCTGTCCATCACCAATTACCAGAGTTTACTCAGACTCCGTCCATTGAGTCAGTGATGCCATCCAGCCATCTCATCCTCTTTCATCCCCTTCTCCTCTTGCCCCCAATTCCTCCCAGCATCAGAGTCTTTTCCAATGAGTCAACTCTTCGCATGAGGTGGCCAAAGTACTGGAGTTTCAGCTTTAGCATCATTCCTTCCAAAGAAATCCCAGGGCTGATCTCCTTCAGAATGGACTGGTTGGATCTCCTTGCAGTCCAAGGGACTCTCAACAGTCTTCTCCAACACCACAGCTCAAAAGCATCAATTCTTTGGTGCTCAGGCTTCTTCACAATCCAACACTCACATCCATACATGACTACTGGAAAAACCATACCCTTGACTAGACGGACCTTTGTTGGCAAAGTAATGTCTCTGCTTTTGAATATGCTATCTAGGTTGGTCATAACTTTCCTTCCAAGGAGTAAGTGTCTTTTAATTTCATGGCTGCAGTCACCATCTGCAGTGATTTTGGAGCCCCAAAAAATAAAGTCTGACACTATTCCCACAAACAGTGGGAACCCCATCTATTTCCCATTAAGTGATGGGACCGGATGCCATGAATTTCATTTTCTGAATGTTGAGCTTTAAGCCAACTTTTTCACTCTCCACTTTCACTTTCATCAAGAGGCTTTTGAGTTCCTCTTCACTTTCTGCCATAAGGGTGGTGTCATCTGCATATCTGAGGTTATTGATATTTCTCCCGGCAATCTTGATTCCAGCTTGTGCTTCTTCCAGTCCAGCGTTTCTCATGATGTACTCTGCATATAAGTTAAATAAGCAGGGTGATAATATACAGCCTTGATGTACTCCTTTTCCTATTTGGAACCAGTCTG
>NW_011494942.1:15065975-15075005 GCF_000754665.1 Bison bison bison
CTTTGCATGAAATGTTCACTTGGTATCTCTAATTTTCTTGAAGAGATCTCTAGTCTTTCCCATTCTGTTGTTTTCCTCTATTTCTTTGAATTGATCGCTGAAGAAGGCTTTCTTATCTCTCCTTGCTATTCTTTGGAACTCTGCATTCAGATGCTAATTTAGTCATGTATTTTCATTGATAAGCCAGGAATGAATGAAGATGTTTCAGGATGAAATATATGAAAGGGAAGATGAGGCCAGTGGGGAACTGGCATCAAACAGCACCTAATGAAACTAGTGCTCCTTAAATATAAATCTTCTTTTTTATAAAATAAAAAGTTAGAGTGCTCCGCCTGACCTGCCTCTTGAGAAACCTGTATGCAGGTCAGGAAGCAACAGTTAGAACTGGACATGGAACAACAGACTGGTTCCAAATAGGAAAACGAATACGTCAAGGCTGTATATTGTCACCTTGCTTATTTAACTTAAATGCGGAGTACATCATGAGAAACGCTGGGCTGGAGGAAGCATAAGCTAGAATCAAGATTGCCGGGAGAAATATCAATAACCTCAGATATGCAGATGACACCACCTTTATGGCACAAAGCGAAGAAGAACTAAAGAGCCTCTTGATGAAAGTGCAAGAGGAGAGTGAAAATGTTGGCTTAAAGCTCAACATTCTGAAAACAAAGATCATGGCATCTGGTCCCATCTCTTCATGGGAAATAGATGGAGAAATAGTGGAAACAGTGGATGGTTTTATTTTTCTGGGCTCCAAAATCACTGCAGATGGTGATTGCAGCCATGAAATTAAAAGATGCTTACTCCTTGAAGGGAAAGTTATGACCAACCTAGATAGCATATTGAAAAGCAGAGACATTACTTTGTCAACAAAGGTCCATCTAGTCAAGGGTATGGTTTTTCCAGTAGTCATGTATGGATGTGAGAGGTGGACTATAAAGAAAGCTGAGCGCCAAAGAATTGATGCTTTTGAATTGTGGTGTTGGAGAAGACTCTTGAGAATTCCTTGGACTGCAAGGAGATCCAGCCAGTCCATCCTAAAGGAGACCAGTCCTGGGTGTTCATTGGAAGGACTTATGTTGAAGCTGAAACTCCAATACTTTGGCCACCTGCGAAGAGCTGACTCATTAGAAAAGACCCTGATGCTGGGAAAGATTGAGGGCAGGAGGAGAAGGGGACGACAGAAGAGAGATGGTTGGATGGCATTACCAACTCAATGGCATGGGTTTGGGTGGACTCTGGGAGTTAGTGATGGACAGGGAGGCCTGGCCATGCTGCAGTTCATGGGGTCGCAAAGAGTTGGACACGACTGAGCGACTGAACTGAACTGAAGTGCAAAAAATATACATAGAATCTGTTCTTTGTCTTTGAAAAAACCTTTTGGCAAAGAAATATCATGAGCCTAAGATATTTCCCTGTTCTAGTAAGATGCCTGTGACAGGTACATTTGAAAATAATCATACACTGCAAGCAGAAATGTACAGCACTTGCTTGTTTTATATAAAATGTTTCTGCTCAAAGGATCCTTTTTCTTTCATTTATGAAATCCTCCATCATTTCATAAATACAGGTCATTGGGTCCACTGTATGCATAGTGCATCTTCTCAGTTAATGCACGGGCTAACACTGTCTAAATAGCTGAGGTGTAAACCACGGTACCTCCACAATGGAGTACCCCATCTTTCTCTGACTCTGCCTCTGCCCTCCAGATTTTGGTGATCTGTCCTACCCCTCCCCAGACTGTCCCTTACTTTCATCCTCATAATTCCTCTATTCCACTGATGCTTCAAAAGGGTCTCCACAGTTTCATTGTGGAGAAATAACGACAGGCCTTTGTAGGCAAAACCTGCTTATTACCATCATTAGCATCTTTTCCTGCTTATAACCTTCTCCAGGACGAGCCAAAGAAAGCCATTTCCTGAACTAAGTTCTCAATGAATAGGAGACCCTCACGCGAATTCAATAAATGTTGAATAATTACTCTGGGCACTTTTAGCGGTACTGAATGGTAATCAGAGCTAGCCCCTGTCCTCCACATGGACAGCATCAGTGGTGAGAAGACATGTACACATTACATGGTTGGGAAATAGTGAAATACAGACACCGAATTTCAGTGGAGTTCTAAGAAATGTAATGAAAAACAGAGAATTAAGGAATGCCCTCCTATAATCTACGCAGAACTTAAATAGGTGGAAAGACAGAGAATCAAGGCAGGACCACAAATAAAAATGCTTTCAAATTGTAAATGAATATGACTTTCTGAGGACAGTTAAAAATATGGGTAAACTAGAAAGTGTTAGGTGTTCAGTCATGCCCAACTCTTTGGGACCCCATGGACTGTAGCCCATCAGGCTCCTCTGTCCATGGAATTCTCCAGGCAAGAATACTGAAGTGGGTAGCTATTCCCTTCTCCAGGGGATCTTCCCAACCCAGGGATCGAAACCAGGTCTCCTGCATTGCAAGCAGATTCTTTACCATCTGAGCCATTAAGGAAGCCCATGAGTAAACTAGAGTATAGGATTAAAATGAAGAATATAAAAATGATAAACTGCCTCTGCTAGAATGAAAAATGTTATGAAAAATACTTATGTTGGGTATTGGTGGGGATGTGGGAAAACTGGGATTTTGAAACACTACTGTGAATTGGTTAAACCACGTTGGAGAAGTTCAGGCAGTTTCATGAAAGTAAAATAAATGCCTACTTTATGATCCAGCAATTCTGCTCCTAAGTTTATTCCAACAGCAATATACATATATTTTAAGCAAAAGATACCTACAACATTGTTGACAGCAGTACTATTATTATTTTTAAATTTTATTGAAGTATAGTTGATCTACATTTCAGATGTACATCAAACTGATTTGATGTATATATATTTATACATACATATATTATGTGTATATATATTCTTTCTCAGATTCTTTCATTATGGTTTATTACAGGTATATATAATTCTCTGTGCAATACAGTGGGTCTTGGTTATTTATCTATTTTATATATAGTAGTGTGTACCTGTTAATCCCAAATTCCTAATTTATCTCTTCTTTCCTTTCCCCTTTGGTAACCGTAAGTTTGCTTGCTATGTCTGTGCCTCTATTTCTATTTTATAAATAAGTTCATTTGCATCATTTTTTTTTTTTTAGATTTTACACATAGTGGTATCATGATACTTGTCATTCTCTGTCTGATTTACTTCACTTTAGTATGATAATCTCTAGGTCCATCCATCTTGTTGCAAATGGCATTATTTTATTCTTTTTTATGACTGAGTAATGTTCCATGATGTGTATGCATGTGTATATATTAACAGTTTCAAACTGATGTCCAGCCACAATAAAATCAATACCTATATTGCTATATATCCATTGAATGGAAATCCATCCAGCAATGACAACAAATGCAACAGGGATGAATGTTATCATGGGTGATGTGGAGCAAAAACAGCTGACACAGAAGAAAAGGAAATCAAAGAAAACCATTTATAGATAAGGATGGGGTGACCAGAAGCATGACCTGACCCCCAGCACACAGGGCTGGGACAGAAAGTCACAAGGCAAGCCCGGCTGAATGACTGGAGTAGAAGCTTGTCTATGGCCCTCATGTCCTAGCTCCTTGGTGTCAACAAAGTAGAAAGTGCTAGACAATCCTTGTAAGAATCAAAAGATCAGAAATTAAGAATAAAACCAGACTTCTTAGGAACCAGAACCAAGTGGCTACAAGGTAGGCTCCTCTCTAGGCCCCAGGCCTTCTTCATGGCTGCCCTGCTTCTCGCAGTCTTTGCTCCACCTCCTCCCTCTGCTCCTGGGCTCCTCATTCATGCTTCTTATAACTGAGGCTGGGTGCGGCCATCAGGGTTGCCCAGCTCTCCTGTCCTCTGGCCTTCACGCATCTGTCACTTCAGTCTTTGTGGCCAGCTGCCTTACTCTTAGGTTTCAAAGTCCTGAGACCAGCTCCTGATTGGGTCACCTCATCTCTTGGAATCAACTCTCACAGGTTGGCTGAACTCTAACTCCTGATCCTTCAGGTCCCAGTGAAGATGTCACTTCTCCTGATAAGTGTTCCCTGTTACTGCCCCCTCCCAGGACCAGGCTGGAGTCCCCTACGTGAGTGCCTGCAGACTCGGGGCATACACATCTCCTGTAACTTCCTATTAACATGCCTGACTTCCCACTGAAACAGAAGCTTCTCAGGGACAGAGTTGAATCTTATTGATAGTTATCTCCCCAGCACCCAGCTCTTTAAATAGATCTTAAGAAATTAGTCTGATAGTAAAATAATGCCTAAAAATCTAAAAATATTTAAATTTGATAATTTTATTTGACCTGAGGCAACCATACCTACTAGGCTTCTAGCTGTCCAGGCTTATAGCTAAAGGGCACAGACTGAAGATTCCGCCCTCGTGTGGCCCCCTTAGCATCTTGGGCAAAGCTGGATCCTGGGACACCATCCAGGAGTGAGAAGACTCTGAGTAAAGGTACTCACTCCCCTCACATGTCACATAGCATCATCATAAAACTAGGTTAGGCTTACTTTTTCTTATTTTGCATTAAACTGCAATAAATATAGTTCAAATGAGAACTCCTGTTACATGACACACTATATAAAGTGAATCTGAAATGTCATTAAGTCTCTTTGATCTTTTTAATGCACCATTAATACAATTATCTTATTAACAGAGACAGTCTCCTCAGAGCAGAAAACATCAATTTCAACATCCAAGTCTGTCAGTAACAACTTCTTACTCATTTATCTGCAAAAAAAGTAGGTAATTCCTTCTGCAAAGTAAATACTGGGTTTGTTTCTTATCTAGAGTCTGTTTGTCTCTATAAAGCATGTAACATCTTTATTTCAGACCCAACATACTCCTTCTCATTGAGCAGAGGTGTAAACAGCAGGTGTAAACAACCTGCCCCTGAGCTGCTGATCTTACATCAGGTTCAGGCTCCATATTCCACACAGAATCCTGGTGGTCTACTAACGAACTATATCCAATCACACTGAACATACTTTAAGCATTTACAGCATTTTCTAGTGCTTGCATATAAGGATTATCTGATCCCAACTCATTCTCTATGAGGTGAGTGTTACCTTCATTCTCGTAGCAAGGGAAACAGCTACAGAGAGGCAGATTGTTCAGTTCACTGCAAGAGACCCTCTGGAGACCTTGCATACTAGGCAGGGTTTTCTGGCCCATGTACAATGCAGAAAACTGAATGGAAACATGACTGTCAAATACTGGTATTTCATGGAGAAACACCTGCCTGAGATTCTGACTTATTCCCTGGACAGTGCCACCTGGAAGAACCTGAGTTTGTATACCAAAAACCCCAAGCCACTAACTTTTAGTCGAAGCAGGACCGACAAACTTAAACCAGCAGGCAGTCTTCTCCATAGCTCAGCAAACAGATGCCTGAACTGATGGAAATGTTGTCAGAGCATCACACAGCAAGAAACAGGATCCATAATTTAAAAGCTCACCTTTGGCATTTTATTCATTATGAAAAGCAAATTTTGCCTTTATGTTCCATTGTTAGCAAACAACAAAAAATTCATCTCTAATTTTTATCAGCTTCTCATAGATTTAATATTATAATGGAAACACAATAAGTAAATTTAAAGGATTGCATTTTTTCTTGAAGCAGAAAATTGTCAACAAGTTATCCAGCATTTTCAACCCCACTCCCTAGTCCACAGGTAGAATTTACCACTTTCACAGCCTCCCCTTCTGACTCCCTCCTCTTTCCTCTTCCTTGTTTCTCTCCCCTTCATTCCCAGGGTCCAAGACAAATTAGAGGAATTACTATTGCACAGTGTCATTTCAGTTGAGGAAACTACACTCAGTGACTTTGATCATCTCTTTCATCTCCAAGCTATTTTTCTAAGAACATAATACAAAATATACGATGGGACAACACCCACCTTGTAGAGAGCTCTTTAGTTACAGAGGACACAGTTCATACCTGAAGATTTCAAGAGTAACACCTCACCCCACCACCACCACAAAGGTGCTGATCAAACACAGAATTATCTCACCCAATGTTATACCTATTCAAACAACTTCTGCAACCTGAAGCAGAAAGTCTTATTTTTAGCATACTTCCCAGGGTGATTCTGATATTCATTCTAGTTCAGCAACTATTGTTTTAGAAATCAGAATAACTTCAATTTCATTTCATGTATGGAGACACTGCTAGTTGCTGAAGCAAGAACAAAGCAACGCCTTTTGCCTATCTCTCTTTAAGCACACAGTTGTTTTGTTTTTAAAGATAACTTAAAATTTCACTTGTTCAGAGTTTATTATTAGTCCCCATATTAGGGACTTACAGGACTACAAACATTGTAAGGCATAGTGCACTAAGGCTGTAACTATCAAAACCTAAGGTTTCATGCCTGTTTGAAATTACCAACTAAAATGGAGACAGAAAAAAAAAAAGCTTCTTTTGGAGGATGATATATTGACTTCTATCTTAATCTCATTATTTCATATCTTAATGTCTTCCTACAAAATAATACATGCTTTTTCTTGTGTAGCCAAGCTGCACAAGCAGATCTACCCACCTAAAAGGATATATTTTACCTGCTTATCCAGAATCACATCTCATGAAAAAAACATGATGCCGATAGAAGGCCTTAAATTCACTGAAAAATCCAATTTTATCTGTTTCCTGAATTTGAAAGACAACTATTTTCAATATTAGAAAGGCCGTAGTTCTTTGGTTAAGGATATACTGCTGTATGTTCTGTCTCCTTTGAATCAAGTAAAATAGAAAACCTGTTACTAGGCAGCAGGCAGGTGCCTTAATAGTGAAAATAACGTTATCTCTTCTGCAGGCTGTAGCCCCATGCAGAAGCCTTACTTAACTCAGGCTTTTGTTTTTATTTTTAATCTAGGATTTACAGAAGTGTGTTAAGTCACAAAATTGAAAGTCAAAGCACCACATTTCTAAAGAGACACATATAAACATATGAGTAAATCCTGTGCTAAATGCCAATTCTCTGACAGAACAAGCTGCTCAGAGACCTACTCCATCACTCCTCAAATGTGAGTCCACCATAACCACAGAAGCAGAGTCTTCGGGTACCAGACCCGAGCACTGATGTTTCAACATGATTCACAAGTGTTTTTGAGATGCATGCAGGTTTGGCAAGCTGTCTGGAGTAAAATCATAAAGCCCAGGACAGTTGTAACCAGAGCATAAATTTGGGTGGTATTATAATTTATAAGAAGCGACATAAGCATCCATAGTCTTGGTCCCTAAAGGACTTCTTTTTCAGATGGCACGAAGTCAGTCTTGACACCAAAAGGCAAAGTGCAAAATCTCCACCACTCAGAATCAGCTGAGTAAAACAGATGTTGGCAGATTAGAGAAAAACAGCCAAATCAGAGGCAGAGGAAGGCTGCAGAGTAGGCTTTGTATAACTCCACTCGCCAGCTTACCCATCCTTCTAAGAGCTGGGCCAAGAACCCCAGCGCTTGTTCTAGGCCAGTGCTATCCAATAGAAATATAATAATGTGTGCATATTTTCAATGTTTTATTAGCTATGATAAAAAGAGGAAATTAACATGCCAAATAAATTTAACAGTATATTTTGTTTCAAGAATATACTCAAAATATCATTTCAACATGCATATATTTAATGGGATATAGTCAATATAAAATTATTAATGAGATGTTCTGCATCTTTTCATTCTTATAGGATTTTGTCTTCAAAATCTTGTGCATATTTGATTTATACTTAAAGCAGATCTCAATTCAGACTAGCTGGCAGCCTCACGCAGCTCTAGTAGTAAACACCACAGATCTACATATTCACTCTGGCTCTCAGTCCCACCCTCCACCTCTCCCCCCACACACTTGTTCTTGGTTTAATCTTTAATTTGGGACTTCTACTCTATACTCACCTGCAATCCTGGGCTTTAGCCCCTTTCTATTTCTAAATCCAATTTCAAAATTTTTTAATCTCAGGTGTCCCAAATCACTAACCTGTTTCGTTGTCTCTGTTCTAGTACAAGGCTTTTGTCTCCATTCACTTCCTTCTACCTCTGGTGAAAACTTCTAGCTCTTGTTACAATAGAAATTCCAAATGGGATGGGAGGCCAAAATTTTCTTAAACTTGCTTGTCAAGAGAAAGTTGGGCAATCAAAATACAATATTCTCCCTGTTCTTCAACTTATAACAATATTTTTCTTCTCAAGTCAAAAGCAGAGACATGTACAATTCAATGTCATGTCATTTAGCTGATCCACACAATCTCAACAGATTGTAAAAGTCATTGATCAGTCACAGAATTCCTGACAGTTAATATGACCCCAAACAATCTGAATGCCTGGGATAAAATGAAAAGGAAAAAGATTAAGGGTTTGTTGGCAGCATATGGTAAATAACGATGACTTCTCTATTCTGTATGGATCTATCTTGTTGGCTGGATACACCCAAAAGTCAAAAATATAAAGCCAAATTCTAAATGAGCTCTGAACTGCTGTTAACATAAACTGTATCATAAGCAAGGTGAAAAGACAGCCTTCAGAATGGGAGAAAATAATAGCAAATGAAGCAACTGACAAAGAATTAATCTCAAAAATACACAAGCAACTCCTACAGCTCAATTCCAGAAAAAATAAATGACCCAATCAAAAAATGAGCCAAAGAACTAAATAGACATTTCTCCAAAGAAGACATATAGATGGCTAACAAACACATGAAAAGATGCTCAACATCACCCATTATCAGAGAAATGCAAATCAAAACCACAATGAGGTACCATTTCACGCCAGTCAGAATGGCTGCTATCCAAAAGTCTACAAGCAGTAAATGCTGGAGATGGTGTGGAGAAAAGGGAACCCTCTTACGCTGTTGGTGGGAATGCAAACTAGTACAGCCACTATGGAGAACAGTGTGGAGATTCCTTAAAAAACTGGAAATAGAACTGCCTTATGACCCAGCAATCCCACTGCTGGGCATACACAATGAGGAAACCAGAAGGGAAAGAGACACGTGTACCCCAATATTCATTGCAGCACTGTTTAT
>NW_011494942.1:15075105-15089636 GCF_000754665.1 Bison bison bison
GGAAGCAACCTAGATGTCCATCAGCAGATGAACGGATAAGAAAGCTGTGGTACATATACACAATGGAGTATTACTCAGTCATTAAAAAGAATACATTTGAATCAGTTCTAATGAGGTGGATGAAACTGTAGCCTATTATACAGAGTGAAGTAAGCCATAAAGAAAAACACCAATACAGTATAATAACGCATATATATGGAATTTAGAAAGATGGTAACAATAACCCTGTATGCGAGACAGCAAAAGAGACACAGATGTATAGAACAGTCTTTTGGACTCTGTGGGAGAGGGTGAGGGTGGGATGATTTAGGAGAATGGCATTGAAACATGTATATTATCATATGTGAAACAAATCACCAGTCCAGGTTTGATGCACAATACAGGAAGCTTGGGGCTGGTGCACTGAGATGACCCAGAGGGATGGTATGGGGAGGGAGGTGGGAGGGGGGTTCAGGATGGGGAACACATGTACACCTGTGGCAGATTCATGTCAATGTATAGCAAAACCAATACAATATTGTAAAGTAATTAGCCTCTGATTAAAATAAATAAATTTATATTAAAATAAATAAATAAAATATTAAAAACATCCTGTACAAACGCACAGTGAAGACTAAAAATTTACATAATGTATTAATTAGGGAATCAAACACTTAACAAGGCCAATTTAAAAAAGAATATGAGTTAGGCAAAAACCTTCTTAGATATAACAGCAAAAGCATAAGGAACAACCACCAAAAAATGGATAAATTGGATTTCATCAAAGTTAAAATCTTTCATGCTTCAAAGCATTTTGTGTGTGCGTGCGTTTCAAAGTTAAAATCTTTTGTCGTCAAGAAAGTGATACAACGACCCACAGAAAGGTAAAAAATGTTTATAAATCATATATATAGACTATATAAATATCACATTTAGAATACATAAAGACTATTATAACTCAATAACAAAAAGACAAATAACCCTATTAAAAACTGGTCAAAGGATTTGAATAGACATTTTTCCAAAGAAGATATAGAAATGGCTAACATGCACATATAAAGGTTGTCTACATCACTCTCACTGCTGCTGCTGCTGCTAAGTCATGTCAGTCATGTCCAACTCTGTGGACCCCATAGATGGCAGCCCACCAGGCTCCTGTCCCTGGGATTCTCCAGGCAAGAACACTGGAGTGGGTTGCCATTTCCTTCTCCAATGCATAAAGTGAAAAGTGAAAGTGAAGTCGCTCAGTCGTGTCCGACTCTTCGAGACCCCATGGATTGCAGCCTACCAGGCTCCTCCATCCATGGGATTTCCCAAGCAAGAGTACTGGAGGAAAATGCAAATCAAAACCACAATAAGATGCCATTTTATACCACTTGTAGGGCTATAATCAAATCAACAACAACAAAAAGACTTTCAAAAGACAAGTGTTGAAAAGGATGTAGAGAAACCAGAATGCTCATATACCACTGGTAGAGACTGTTTTGGTAAACAGTCTCACAGTACTTCAAAACGTAAAATACAGTGTTAACATATATGACCTGGCAATTACATTCCTAGCTACATATGTAAAGGAAACAAAAACTTATATTCAAACAAAAACTTGTGCATGAATGTTCGTAGCAGCAGTATATGTAACAGACAAAAAGTAGAAACAACCCAAATGTCCATCAACAGATGAATGAGAAAATAAAAAGTGATATATCCAGTGCAATGGCATATTACTGTGGAATAAAAAAAAAATACTTATCTCTGTATGCTATAACATGATGAATCTTCAACACATTTTCCTAGGTAAAAGAAGTCTGTCACAAAAGATAGCATTTCATATAATTTCACTGGCTCATGTCCAGAATAAGTAACTCTACAGAGATAATTCTATAGAGATAAAAATAGATCAGTGGTTGCCTAGGGTTGGGGGACTGGACTGAAATGGGAAGTGGCTGCTAATGGATATGAGGTTTCTTTCTGGGGAGATGCTTTAAATTTGATTGTGGTGATGGTTGCACTAAACTTTGTGAGTATACTGGGAATGACCAAAATGTACATTGGAGATAAATGAATTGTATGGCATGTAAATGATATCTCAATAAAGCTATTATTAAATACAGATATAAATTGAGTTTATGTAAGAAATATAGTCCTGAATATTCATTGGAAGGACCTACAGTGAAACTGAAGCTCCAATACTTTGGCTACCTGATATGAAGAACCGATTCATTAGAAAAGACCCTGATGCTGGGAAAGATTGAAAGCAGGAGAAGGGGACAACAGAGGACGAGATGGTTGGATGGCATCACCAATTCAATGGACATGTTTGAGCAAGCTCCAGGAGTTGGTGATGGACATGGAAGCCTAGTCTGCTGCAGTCCATGCGGTCACAGAGTCAGACACGACTGAGCAAACTGAACTGAACTGAACTGAGTCAGACTGAACTGAACTTAACTCCAGAAACATAAATATATATGTATCTATATAAAGTAAATTTCAGAAAAGTTTTCACAGTTCATGAAAAAGTAAAAAGTAATAAGACTGGAAAATTATATACAAAGAATAAAACTAACATTTGAAATTTTATTTTCTACTAGAGAGAAAAGAAATAATCATACCTGTCAGATTTCTATACATAAAATTTTAAGTGAACAGAGTTGTAAAATACAGTGACTGTAAGTAGCAAGTCAACCAAAGTTGGATTCCTCTAGATTTGTTAGCCAATGCTCTGCATCACAGTGAATGCCACAGTCACACTTTGCTTTTCCAAGTCTTAGATACTTTTTCTTAACAAAGGTTTCCCAAGAGTATACCATGATTTTGAATCTCAGTTTTGTTAGGCAGAAAATGGCAGGTATTTCCTCTTAGCTAATACATGGGAATAGATCATCTAAAAGAGAAGGAATCTCAGAACTTAAGTCACAAGAAGTCATTTGAAAGAAACCAAAAAACAAAGAGTTGACCAAGCAACCCTTAAAAGCTTTTAGGATACTTTAAAAACTATCTGTAATCATTAACTTCAACAATTATTAAGGAACGAGAAAGCTAGTTTGAAAACTCTCACCTGATAATAAAGTTATTAAGATCCCCTTCTCCAGGGGATCCTCCTGACCCAAGTTCAATCCCTGGGTTAGGAAGATCCCCTTGAGAAGGAAATGGCAACCTATTCTAGTATGCTCGCCTGGAAAATCTCATGGACAGAGGAGTCAGGGGAACTACAGTCCATGGGGTCACAAAGAGTTGGACACGACTGAGTGACTTCACTTTCACTTTTCACTTCCATCCTTGCAAGATGGAAGCAAAGATGCTATAAAAGTTATTCAGTTTACAAATCCACTAAAAGAGGTGAAGCATTAACAATACTTGGCTGACTGACAATCCTGTAATTGGTAAAGACAGACCCACAAAGCCAGCCAAGTCATAGCTAAATTGTACAGCTGATGAGAAGAGGGGAAAAAAAGAGAACTGGAACAGACTAAGATAACCCAGTTTAAAATCATCATTGTACTAGAAGTCAAACAGTTATGCAAGCAGTGTACAAACTTTACTCAGGAGAGGTATTAAAGACAATTTTCTGGATGTTCAAAAGAATCAGTTATAATACAGCTACCTTAGAGGAATGTGAAAGGCCATTTATAGCAACTATCATTGAAATGTCCCAGAGTATTTTAGGTATGAAACACAAGAACTAAAAGATATGTGTTTGTTTGTTTAAGATAAATAATATAAAGGTGTTAGGACATTCTGTTCTATCACTTTATACTGACTGAACTGTCTGAGGAGTCACTTGGCTTTCTCAGTGGCTCAGTCGGAAAGAACTTGCCTTCAATCCAAGAGACACTGGGAAGATCCTCAGGAGGAGGAAATGGCAATCCACTCCAGTATTCCTTCCTGAAAAATTCCAAGAACAGAGGAGCCTGGCAGTTCTGTTGGGGTCAAAAGTGGTTGGACACAACTGAGTGACTGAGATAAACTTAGATAAACTCAGATAGATTCACAGACAGAAAGTCCTGGATGAAAGGTATATCAGCTGCCTCAGAAAACATACATAAATACTTTGGAAGTGAAAGGCAGAATCTAGTGAATGATAGCCCCCAAGGTCCTAAATCTGCCAGAGGTTCCACCAAAGAATTTTTTTTTTTACCACTGGCAGGAGTAAAAATGAAACCTGACTACTCTGGCAGCTAAGATGGTATAGACAGGAGGACAAGTGAGCCAGAGACCAAAGGCACCTTGTCCAGACACCAAGGACTGGGGGGCAGGCATGTGTTTGCTGATGACAGAGCTACGAATGAAATGATTGGTTGGTAGTTGAGAGCAATCTGTTCTAGTTCTCGTCTGTCTATCTCCTGCGTGAAGCTTGGCTTTTGGACACTGGTATGCTCAGTCTCCAGATGAATAGGCTACATCCAACTATAAAGAATGATCACTTAAATTCATCAGACAAGAAAGCTTGGAGGGAGACCAATAGAGGGCTAAGGGAAATAAATGGAGCCATAAGCAAGAACAGGATCTGGCAAAGTTGCTTTTTTCTCTTAAAGGCAGAAAATAGCTACTGAAGGAGCTACAGAACCTGAAACATTTTATCAATGAGCTAAAAATACCCAGACAAGGAACTCTGGAGATGTTGAAAGCCAGTGAGAGAAACCTAAAAAAGGACAAGTAGATTGCAATATTAATAAAAATCTGGGTTAGAAATGTCAAGCTTAGTAAATGGACTAATTAAATAATTTTTTGAAAAATATAAAACATAAACAACAATTTATAAGCCTCTAGATTACTTCAAAGGGTTAAATCAACTATCAAGGCTGTATACCATATGGTTTCTGAAGCATATTCAAGATTTTTTTTTAACACAAATAGATATTTCAAGTAATGAAAGCAATTGTGACACAATTTTTACTATAAAAAAGGATTCATCAAATTGGAAGTTATCTTTTATGAATGGAAAATATTCTTTAAAAATAAGAAAACACTAAGAACAAAAAAGAAAGATATAAAATGCAAAGATACTAGAAATTTACCAATTAAGACATATGAAGTAAATAAGTGAAGTTAAGTGAAATAAAACAGAAATCACTGCTTGGCTTTATAAAAACAAAATTCAACAATATCCTATACCTAAAAGATACAAATAAGCTAAACTATATACATGCTATCAGTCAAGGTTTAAGATTTATTATGTCTCTGCAAACACAAAAAAGAGAAGGTAAGTTACTAATATGAAAACTATTAGATATTAAAAAAGTATATAAAACTATGATTTGACATACTACGCAATTCATACACCTCAGAATTTGAAAAACAAAATAAATTTAAGAACAGTAAACTGAATGTACAAGTATTATAGCAATAATACATCCTCAAGAAGTGAAAACTATCAAATATAATTATATCTGAGAGCCTCAGAAGTATATCACAGCAGGTTGGATAAGGAATTAAAATGAACAAAATCCACTGGTCATCATCACTTCTTACTCCCCTATCTTAAATCTCGTAAGGCCAAATGGTTATATATAACTGACTGTATCTTAGCAAAAATTGTTACTCACTTCTGTTTGTTACTTTCAACTTTCCCACTGATTTCAATCTTACAAATAGTTATGATGTCCAGTTAACCCCTAAACACCTCTCAGTACTTGTTCCATAACGTTTGCCTTATGAGACACTCAATAGATATTTATTATTAAGTGCTCAATAAAATGTATACCAATATGAGAACAATAATGACAAAATTATAATAATATTGATAAAACAGCACCATTTGTTGAAAAGAATTCCAAATGTCTAAACAGTGGTATCTTTTTTCCATACACCCTGACTAGAACACAACCTTTCTTTCCTTAAAATGCAAAGTCAATATATCATTTAAGATTACTTAAAACAATCAGATAAATACCAAGTAAAGTTAAAAAAATTCACTTCTACTGACCTTGTAAGAATGTAAGGCGAAAATGAAGCTGGATTATCCTGCTCTGAAAAGAGGGGCATAGATCCTCCCATTATCCACAGACGAAAGTACAGAACAATGATCACCTTTGGAAAAAGGAAGATTTGCTGAGAAAATTGCTTGTTGGAAATAAGCCCTGCTTTTCTGGAAAATACTTTCAGATGCTTTACAAATATTTTGTCCTACAAACACATTTTTTAATGAGCGTTTTTATAAAATTCTATCATTGAAGATGAGTAGAAAAGATGGAAATAGTTAGAGGGGAGAGAAAACAATGAAGGTGAAGAGGGAAAGGCACACAAATCTAATAACAGCTGTCACTGTTATCCATTGCTGCTGCTGCTGCTGCTGCTAAGTCACATCAGTCGTGTCCGACTCTGTGCGACCCCACAGATGGCAGCCCACCAGGCTCCTCTATCCCTGGGATTCTCCAGGCAAGAATACTGGAGTGGGTTGCCATTTCCAACAGCAAATGAAGGACAGAGGAGCTTGGTGTGCTGCAGTCCATGGGGCAGCAAGGAGTGGGGTATGATTTAGTGACTGAACAACAACAAAGTCCCCTACATAAGAACCTTCAAGTTGTGAAATCTCAAGGATGTGAACTTGCATTTGCATGTCTAATCACACGCTAGTTCACACATCTGGTGAACACTGTCATGTGTGTGCATCTTCCACAGTGGTTGTGCTTTTGTGTACTTTTGTTGTTGTTGTCTAGTTG
This sequence comes from Bison bison bison, assembly GCF_000754665.1. Lineage (NCBI taxonomy): Eukaryota > Metazoa > Chordata > Mammalia > Artiodactyla > Bovidae > Bison > Bison bison. The sequence continues at coordinate 15,081,744 of NW_011494942.1, forward strand.
CTAAGTCATGTCCAATTGTTTGAAACCCCATGGACTGTAGCCTGCCAGGCTCCTCTGCCCATGGGGTTTTCCAGCAAGAATACCAGAGTGGGTTGCTATTTCCTTCTCCAGGGTATCTTTCTGACCCAGGGATCGAACCCATGTCTCCTGCATTGGCAGATGGATTCTTTATTACCGAGCCACATGGCAAGCCACTCTTTAGGAATACTAATATATAATCACTAAGATAATCTAAACTTATATTTGGTTCTTATTCTTTTAAAACAAACCACTGTATAGTACTGTATAAAAATCAGTAGTGCAGTACCATCTCCCACCTCCTCTCCCTCCTCCAGGCAGTACTCTTCTTGCCTGTTCACTCAGTGCCAGCCCCTGTATGCCAGCTGTTGTATGGTACTACTGTACTTTTGAAGGTACTATTAGATTAAAAGTGTTTCCCTTATTTTTTGTGTTTTTTAAAAGTTTTATTTGCATGAAAAGTATAAACCTATCACTGTACAGTACTATATAGCCTAGCTGGGTACCTAGGCTAACTTTGTTGGACTTACAAAAAAGTAGACTTAAGGAACATGCTCTTGGAATGGAACTCATTCATAAGTAGGGGACTTACTATAAAGATCCTTCCACCTGAGGCCTACCTGTCCAATAGGAAGATGAGGAATCTGAAGCTTAAAGGTAATCTGCCCAGAATCCAACAGTTAATAAACTACAGGATCTAGGAGTTGGACTCAAGTCACTGGTCTCCAATGCTCTGTGTCTTAATCACTGCTCTCATACAACCCCATGAAACTTAACTTCAGCTGTGGTAGAAGATACCTCCATGTCCTGAATAAACACATTTGGAAATATTCCAACCCTCAAATCCTCTGAAGCAGACTACCCACACAGAGTTATTTCAACAACCCCAAGAAACAATTTTTGTGTCACTCAATGGAGTTTTATTACTGAATGGTGCTATCCCATTCCAAAGATGGGTTGAGAAAACCAGAGGCCAAAGACACTTCAGTAGGGATGACATTTGTTTATAGAATTCACCCACACAGACCTTCTAGATGTAATTCTCATTTTAGTAGGGACCAATTATGTTGTGTCTGCCTATCAGAGTCAGAGGGAAATCTCTGCTTCACTAAAAGCTAAAGGATTAATATGAGGAGGGAATTAAGGCTGGAGTTTTTCCAAGGAATATCACTGACTTATTTCATGAATGCTTTTTTACATAAGTGACCCCAAATCCAAAAATCTAAAGTAAACATAGAGTGTCAGTCAAAAGCATATCAGCAGTAAATAATGCCTAAGAAGAAATTAAAAATCATTTTAATTAACACTCACATAAACTAAATTTAAAATTTTAAAGATATTGCAATGGAAAATGTCAACTATAAAAGTAACAGGAAAAGTATCCTGAAAGAATATGAATTCCCTAAACTACTAAGAGGTAACAGAATATGTCATCCCAAAATACGCTACTTTGGCATATAGGTAATTTTGAACTGAAGGCAACTAAGACTCAAGAGACTTATGAAAAGCTTTCTACCTCTCCGTTAACTGCCTAAATGAATTAACTGCCCTATAGCAGGAAGTACAGGGCGTCACAGCAGTACTGTCAAATTCTTGCATTCCCAAACAACACGAAGATATAAATCACTTCTGAAATGAAAGTTGAATTGTCTTTATTTTATGCAAAGATACTGGGGCATTCTTTAGAGAAACCGTCTGCCCCTTTTGCTGAAATTGTCCAATCAAAGCTCTCCATCTCATTCAGTTTTTGCACACCTTCTTGCTTCAGTTCAGTTGAACTGAGCAGTTCACTTGCTCAGTTGTGTCCAACTCTTTACAACCCCATGGATTGCAGCATGCCAGGCTTTCTTGTCCTTCACTAACTTCCAGAGCCTACTTAAACTCATGTCCATCACATCGGTGATGCCATCCAACCATCTTATCCTCTATCGTCCCCTTCTCCTCCTGCCTTCAATCTTTCCCAGCATCAGGGTCTTTTCCATTGAGTCCATTCTTCTCATCAGGTGGCCAAAGTACTGGAGTTTCAGCTTCAGCTTCAGTCCTTCCAATGAATATTCAGGACTGATTTCCTTTAGGATGGACTGGTTGGATCTCCTTGCAGTCCAAGAGACTCTCAAGAGTCTTGTCCAACACCACAGTTCAAAAGCATCAATTCTTTGGTACTCAGTTTTCTTTATAGTCCAACTCTCACATCCATACACGACTACTGGAAAAACCATTGCTTTGACTAGACAGAGCTTTGTTGGTAAAGTAATGTCTCTGCTTTTTAATATGCTGTCTAGGTTAGTTATAGGTTTTCTTCCAAGGAGCAAGTGTCTTTTCATTTCATGGCTGCAATCACCATCTGCAGTGCTTAAACATGCCTTTATGCTGATTTAAATATCATTAATTGTTAATATTACAATTCAAAAACATTTTCATAAGTTTCCTATCAAACTTTATTATAAATCTGGACTTACAATTTATGAAAAACAGCAACAGCAAAAGAGACTGATCTCCTAATTTCTTTGAATAGAAGCATTCAACTGTGTAAGAAGATGCCCAGTGTGATAGTCACTGAAGATCAGGACTAAGAACCCCTATCTTTTCTGTATGCACCTTCTATTTGCTCTTCTTATCAAGAGTGGAGTCAACTTCCCCTTCCTTTAAATCTGGTCTTGTGACTTGCATTGAACAAAAGAATCTAGTGGAAACTTCACAGGTCTTGCAGTTTGTCCTAGAACCCAGTTGTCAGGTTGTAAAAAGATCCTGTCCATCCAACTAGAGAGAGTAGCCACAGAAAGAGGCCTAAGAGGATGAGTTATCACAGAGAGGTTAACTGCACAAACTTGCTTGAGTAACCCCAGCCAAAAATATAGAAGAACCAGCCAGCTGGATGTGACCCAAACTAAAGCATTTAGGGAAGCTAATATGATGGTTTTGTTTTAAGCCACTACATTTTAGGTGTTTTTTAATGCAGGAACAGATAATTGATACAGCCAGGTTTGTGTTGCAGAAACAACTCAGCACCAGCATCCTAAAAAGAACTCACAAAGTACAGTTCACGCTGTTGGTGTCACTGAACTCACATATCCTTAGAATGCTTCCATATTTACATTCCAAGGCTTTGTAACATTTATGGTATGTAAACTGTTTGACCTTAAAATCATATTGTTAGGCTCGATTGCTGATTCTATTAAACAATCTGGATCATGTCTCTGAGTCAAAGTAAAATATTTCTTATTAGATATTTCAAAAGCATATATATACTTACATAACTTATGACCAAAGTGGCCCTTTTTAAGAAGGGCCTCATGGTAAGCAGGAAATTTCTATTGCTGCTTGCTGTCAGATACCTGAAACAGAAAAGAAAAAGCATATTAAATAAGTGTCAGAGTCCACTACATGTAACGTTTTCTTTTCAGTGTGAATAGGCTCTAGCTCAAAAGAAGGTTGGAAAAGATAGCCGTTAAGAACATGGTTTCTGGAACACACCACGCAGGTTTCAATCCCCAGCTCTGCTTCTTTCTGTTTGGAAGATTTTGGACAAGTTGAGTAGTGTCTACTTCATAGGAAAGTTGTGAAGAATAATAAGCTGTACAAAAATACAGGGAATACAACCTAGTACAGTTAGCTACAGTTATATATTACTATCCTATCTAACCCCAAATAACAGAGGCATTCTGGCAACTATTACTATATGATGACCCTAGTCACAGGGATGATCCTAAACAAAATAAGAGTTCATTTGCCTACTGAATGTAACTTGAGAAGGACAATGTCTTTCACCCACAAAACATCTCACAAATGTTTTACCCCTAAAAAAAAAAAGATGCTAAGGTTGTATGAGATTAAGTAACTTATCCAAGGTAACAAAGTTAAAGTTATTGGGCTTCCCCAGGGGCTCAACAGTAAAGAATCTGCCTGGCAATGCAGGAGATGCAGGTTCAATCCCTGGCTCAGGAAGATCTGCTGGAGGAGGGCATGGCAACCCACTCCAGTGTTCTTGCCTGGAAATGTCATGGACAGAGGAGCCTGGCAGACTACAGTCCATGAGGTTGCAAAAGAGTCAGAGAGGACCAAGTGACTAAACAACAAAACAAAAACAAAGTTATTAAGCATCAGTGGTCAGACCAGAGCTCATGAATATGCAACGGAAAATTACTTCATGTGCCTATGACCCTGGGAACCAAACCAGGTAATGAGAATGCCACTTCTTTAGGGGCAGCAACTTGTGTGGAGCCTGCATCTGCCACTTGTACAAAGTGGAAGCACTATATGTCCACACGGAAGACATGTGATTGGTTGGTTTAATAAAGATGATCAAAAGGAAGGAAGAGGAAGCTGTCAACAAACTTCCCCAGGAAAACTTAAAGCAACTCCTTTTCACCTACAGACAAATTTCTGTATTTTAAAGTACAAACCGTAGGGAAAAAATCAAACCACATAATCCAGCAAATATTTCCCACCTCATCCTTATTTCCCTGGCCCCTTTTCACTTTTTTTTTTTGTTTGTTTGTTTAATTTTTCCTCAAAGGTATCTTCCTCAAGAATTTCTTAAAATCTGTATATGAATGTGTTATCTTCACACAGTAAGGATGTTCTACACAAAGAAAGCTTCATTTGAGAGACCTGAGTGGGTTAGTATCTCACAAAAAAATGTCTAACTTGAACTCCTTACGAAACACATGTGCTTCCCATTTTATAACAGCTAAGTGTGTCCAAGTGGCTCTGGAAGGAGGAAACAGTATCACTCCGAGGCAGATCCTTCATTCTTGCTTTCCTTTTCTTTTTCCAAAAGGCAATTCACAGTCACCTTTTAGCAAGCTCTGGACTGGATGCACCCCCAAGCACGACGTTGAAATCCTTTGTTCTCCCTAAGCCCTCAAGAGGAGGAAAGTCAGGGATACTGTCAGCTTTTATGACACTGGTGATCTCTTCCACCCTAAAGTGGGCTTGAGAGAGTCCATCACCTCCTGAAATTGTACATGAGATTTCATGAATGTTTGCATCTGTGCATTTCTCTGAGGCAAAGTCCTTGGCTTTCATCTTCAGTGTCAGATCGGGTCTGTGATTCCAAAAAGGTTAAAGCACTGCTCTGGGCCTTTCCTTAGTTTTGCCTCTACCATCACTATCATTTTCGGACCAATTCAACAAAGACCAACTGTGGATATTTCTTCTATTCCTTGACAGGATGTGGATAATTGGCAGCAGGAAGGCAAAGGGAATGACAGTGTGGGAAGGAAAAGGGCTGAACTGGCAACACGTCTGAAAGAAAAAGCCCTTCTTGGATTGGCCTGTTTTGAGAAACTACACTTCTCAGGTTTCCCCTGTTGCTTGTTTATTTTAACACAGTGGAAAAATTAGGAGTGGTTTCCTCTCTATAAAACAAATCACAGGGTTTTAGAAGTCAAACTTAGGTAATTGGTATTTTGTTTCACTGAAAGCTCAGTATGATGGTTCAGTTCAATTCAGTTCAATTCATTTCAGTTCAGTCGCTCAGTCGTGTCCAACTCTTTGTGAATCGCAGCACACCAGGCCTCCCTGTCCATCACCAACTCCTGGAGTCCACCCAAACCCATGTCCATTGAGTCGGTGATACCAACCAGCCATCTCATCCTCTGTCGTCCCCTTCTCCTCCTGCCCCAATCCCTCCCAGCATCAGGGTCTTTTCCAATGAGTCAACTCTTCTCATGAGGTGGCCAAAGTATTGGAGTTTCAGCTTCAACATCAGTCCTTCCAATGAACACTCAGGACTGATCTCCTTTAGGATGGACTGGTTGGATCTCCTTGTAGTCCAAGGGAGACTTGGACTTTAGGATGGACTGGTTGGATCTCCTTGCAGTCCAGTCCAGTCTTCTCCAACACCACAGTTCAAAAGTATCAATCTTCAGCGCTCAGCCTTCTTCACAGTCCAACTCTCACATCCATAAATGACCACTGGAAAAACCATAGCCTTGACTAGAACCACAGTATATGATGGTTAGTTCAGTGAAATATATTTAAAAGAGCCCCTTTGTTTGGAAATTCTTCCTCCATGAAAAATTCTATTTCTGTAAAAAAGTACCAAATAATTTACTCTTAAAATGTAACAAAGCCTAGGATGATACAGAGAACAGTGGTTGAATAAAAAGACCTTTCAAGATCTCCATTTCCAGCTGTTGACCAAAATTAAATGAGAAAATGAGCCAAAATGACATGGTCCTCTTTTTTGGTAAACACTAGGTCAGAGGCTGAGATTCCTAAGTTCATACAGAGAACTGAATTTTCTGCAACTCCTTTCCCTCTCCTATCCTATAAAAATTGGATAGTAGAATTTCTCCCCTTAGTCTACAATACTTCTGAATTAGAACCAAACAATAACAAATAATAACAATGGTAAAAATAGTAAACTTGTGTAAAATAGTAAAAATAGTAAATTTGTGTGTCAGGCACAAATATAAGTGATATAAATGTACTAATCCCTTTACAATTTCTTTGTAATTTCAACAATTCCTTGAGGAAGAACATTATAACTCCTTTTCAATAGAGGAAGATACTGAAAAATTAAAACTAATACTTAACCATAATATCAGATTACCTCAGCTACTCATTTCAATCACAGGCTAATATAGCTGAGTGTACCTTACAAACACAAAGAACTATGCAAATGTCATCATTGATAATTTTCAACTTCAGTTAAATTCTCCACTATTTTCCCTGCAAAGACAGAGAACATGAAAACAACAAAACTGAACCATTGAGGAAACCATTAGCATAGAGCAAGAGTTCAGGATTCTATCCCTGTGCTTCCAGCTAATCTCTTACATTAGTTGGTACAAATTTACAGGGGCTTCATTTCCTTCCTACATCAGTGGTAGTTGACTAAGTGGTTTCAAGGTCCCTTTTGGGTCCAAAATACTATGATCTTTGGATGTTCTCACCAACTGATGACATCAAAGATGACAACTAAAGAAAAACAGAAAAATTACTGAAAAAATTTAAAAGGAACACCAAATGATAAAGGTGAAACAAATATTGCTGCTGCTGCTGCTGCTAAGTTGCTTCAGTCGTGTCCGACTCTGTGAGACCCCATAGACGGCAGCCCACCAGGCTCTCCCGTCCCTGGGATTCTCCAGGCAAGAACACTGGAGTGGGTTGCCATTTCCTTCTCCAATACATGAAAATGAAAAGTGAAAGGGAAGTTGCTCAGTCGTGTCTGACTCTTAGAGACCCCATGGACTGCAGCCTACCAGGCTCCTCCATTCATGGGATTTTCCAGGCAAGAGTACTGGAGTGGGGTGCCATTGCCTGGTGAAGCAAAAAGATGATTCCTTCACTTATAAGTAGACCTTTGATAATTTGCTGTTGCACATTAAAAAAATACTTTAACATTAGTCTGGGGTAGTAGCATTATCAAGTTCTGCATTTTTAACAATTTCTGATATTAGGAAAATAAAAGCAAAAGATTAAGACTATCCAAAATAAATGTTCTAAACTATGCTCCCCATGCCCTAATTTTTCTGACTGCAAAATTTCTAACTACTAACATCTACCTCCTTAGTTAATCATGTTCAAATATTCAAAGCTAAATGGGTCTTCTTCCTGAAGCTATCCTCCATAGCTACTCAGTCATCAAATCCCAACTGAGAGATCTCAGCTGAGACCAGGACAACCAGCCATCCAAAGCTGTGAGATGTTTTTTTTTTTTTTCCAGGAAAGTGTTCTTTGCAGGAAAGATCTCTCTGCAGGAGGTCCTTTTTGTCTTGTCACTTTAGCAAATTTATATTTTAACTAAACTCTGACCCAAATACACCTTTCAAATTTTTGATCACAGAATACTTTGCCTAATCTGTTGGTTCTTTCCTTAAATCAAAGATATAGAAATGAATAATATGTAACGATGGCACCCCACTC
>NW_011494942.1:15089736-15091555 GCF_000754665.1 Bison bison bison
CCCACTCCAGTGTTCTTGCCTGGAGAATCCCAGGGACGGGGGAGCCTGGTGGGCTGCCGTCTGTGGGGTTGCACAGAGTTGGACATGACTGAAGCGACTTAGCAGCAACACATGACCAGATCTCTTCCCCAGCCTCCCCTTCAGGGATCTCACAAATAAACTGTGAGAATAAGATAGCATCTAAAAAAGATCACAAGGAGTCGACAAGCCTGCACACAGTGGGGGACGCTGATGAACTCTAACCACCTATCTTAATGATCAACTGAGATTACTTCCCCCTTTTCCCTTGAAAGTCTTTCATGGCCACACAGAAACTTCAGAGATGGTTTTGGAACATGAGTCCACCTTTCCCCTAGATTGCTGGCTTTTTGATTAGAGCAAGTATTTCCCTTCTAACAGCACTGATTCCTTGTATCCAGATCTGAGTTTGGTAACAAAGTCACCAACTCATAAACTTGAGGGTAAAATGAATGCTTATTATTTTAAGTCATTGAACTTTGTAACATAGAATTATTGTGTTAATAGACAGCTGATATATCATAGCAAGATGATCAATAAATGCTTATGGACTCAAATAAAATTTTAAATATACTTAGATGCCTCCACTCAACCCCTTTTCTTTGTCTGTATTATTCTTACCCTCCAGTACTAGACTGGATACAAAATAAAAACTTACAGTTTGGGATGTAGACAGCAAATTGAAGGAGTCCTGGTAGTTTACATGAGAATACTATATTAGATTTTCTGGTTCTTCTCAAAAACCTCCTAATTTTTTGCCTAAACAACAGCTGCAGTGGCAAACATCTCAGCTATAAGTTATTGCCATTTAATAATACACCAATAAATTATTTAAAAACTATAAACAAAATTACTTCAGTAATACCTGTCATACTAACTTAATCTCTCTTTGCTCCTTCAAGGTAATGAAAAAGATTAATAGTCACATCAGTCAGTCAGTCAGTTCAGTTGCTCAGTTGTGTCCAACTCTTTGCGACCCCACAGACTGCAGCATGCCAAGCTTCCCTGTCCATCATCAACTCCCAGAACTTGCTCAAGCTTATGTCCATCAAGTCAGTGATGCCATCCAACCATTTCATCCTCTGTCATCCCCTTCTCTTCCTGCCTTCAATCTTTCCCAACATCAAGGTCTTTTCCAAAGAGTCAGTTTGTCTCATCACGTAGCCAAAGTATTGGAGTTTCAGCTTCAACATCAGTCCTTCCAATGAACATTCAGGATTGATTTCCTGTAGGACTGACTGGTTGGATCTCCTTGCAGTCCAAGGAACTCTCAAGAGTCTTCTCCAACACCACAGTTCAAAAGCATCAACTCTTCAGTGCTCCAGCTTTCTTTATAGTACAACTCTCACATCCATACATGACTTCTAGAAAATCCATAGCTTTGACTAGATGGACCTTTGTCAGCAAAGCAAAGTCTCTGTTTTTTAATATGCTGTCTAGGTTGGTCATGGCTTTTCTTCCAAGGAGCAAGTGTCTTTTAATTTCATGGCTGCAGTCACCATCTGCAGTGATTTTGGAGCCCCCCAAAATAAAGTCTCTTACTGTTTCCATTTTTTCCCCATCTATTGCCATGAAGTGATGGGACTGGATGCCATGATCTTAGTTTTTTTAATGCTGAGCTTTAAGCCAGCTTTTTCACTCTCCTCTTTCACTTTCATTAAGAGGTTCTTTAGTTCCTCTTCCCCTTTTGCCATTAGGGTAGTGTTATCTGCATATCTGAGGTTATTGGTACTTCTCCTGGCAATCTTGATTCCAGCTTGTGCTTCATCCACCCCAGCATTTTGCATGATGTACTCTGTAT
>NW_011494942.1:15091655-15098027 GCF_000754665.1 Bison bison bison
TATCTGAGGTTATTGGTACTTCTCCTGGCAATCTTGATTCCAGCTTGTGCTTCATCCAGCCCAGCATTTTGCATGATGTACTCTGTATATACTTTAAATAAACAAAGTGACAATATACAGCTTAAAAAATGCTCCTTTCCCAATTTGGAATCAGTCCATTGTTCCATGTCCGGTATTCTAACTGTTGCTTCTTGACCTGCATATAGGTTTCTCAGGAGGCAGGTAAGGTGGTCTGGCATTACCATCTCTTCAAGAATTTTCCAGTCACATAATATGACCAAAAGCAGAAAGAAATAAAAAGAATTTGAATCCGGAGATCTTCAGGAATTTAGAAATCCTGATTCTCTTTGAAACAGAGAGAGAAAAGATCTCACAGCTGATCAAAGTCACAAAGCCTTAGCTCACATTAGAAGAGATGAAAAGATTAACAAAAACAACAAAAGAAATTTAAGCAGCCTTCAGTTTCTCTCTTTGATGCACTCTCTTTGAACCTATAAATTGCCTCCTCTAAACATCAATAATCAATGGCATTCTATAGAGGAGCAGAACTATCTTTTTGTGTCTTCTTTGATTTTCAAATGCAGATTCTAAAGGGAAGGAGCTATTTTAAGACAATAATAATTTCTAAGTTCAATCTATTCAGAAGCCCAAATTGACTTTCAATACCCCAATACCTGTGGTAAAATTTCTTCTTGAAGTTTTAAACTCTTAATTCAGCACGCTACTTACAAAGAAACATTTACTTAGATTATCACACATAGAACAGTGGAAATACTGGCAGAGAAAAGGGGGATACGATTTCAGTTCTCTTAACCATTCTGCAAATCAAAGATAGAACTGAAAGGGATCAAAACAGTTCAAGTAGTTTCACAGGTGAATAAAAATAAGCCCAGAAATGTCATCTGACTTGCAAAAGGTCACATCCCTTCAGGGTCAAAGGTCAACGAGTTTAGGTTTCATTAATTTAGTCAGAGGGGCTAATTTATATTGCTGCTGCAATGAATTTAGTCAGAGGCACCAATTCTTATTCTTTCTACATATAAAGCAATAATTCGGTTTCGGTGATTATCACTCTTGCTTGCTGTTTAAGTTCCAGGTTAGTTTCAATTCATTAAAAATGGGGTTCCCAGGTGGCACTAGTGGTAGAGAACCTGTGGAATCTGGTAGGGTACATTCCATAGGGTCTGACAGAGTTGGACACAACTGAAGCAACTCAGCATGTGTGCACGCACATTAAAAATAGGAGATACAATATGCATTTAATCTATATCAGTCACTGTGCTAAGTGACTTCATCATTTCATTTAACCTGCATACCAGTACTGTGAGTCCAAACTTGTCCCCATCTTGTGAGTGAGGCTGAAGAATGTACTCACTCCAGACCTCAAAGCTGGCAAGTGGCAGAGCTGAGTTGTTGTTGTTCAGTTGCTCAGTTGTGTCCAACTCATTTCGACCCCGTGGACTGCAGCACGCCAGGCTTCCCTGTCCTTCACCATCTCTTGGAGCGTGCTCAAGCTCATGTCCATTGAGTTAGTGATGCTATCAAACCATCCTGTCCTCTGTCACCCCCTTCTCCTCCTGCCTTCAATCTTTCCCAGCATCAGGGTCTTTTCTAATGAGTCGGCTCTTTGCATTAGGTGGCCAAATTAACGGAGCTTCAGACTCAGCATCAGTCCTTCCAATGAACATTTAGGATTGATTTCCTTAAGGACTGACTGATTTGATTCCCTTGCAGTCCAAGGAACTCTCAAGAGTCTTCTCCGACACCACATTTCAAAAGCATCAATTCTTTGGTACTCAGCCTTCTCGATGGTCCAGTTCTCACATCCATACATGACTACTGGAAAAACCATAGCTTTGACTAGATGGACCTTTCTTGGCAAAGTAATGTCTCCGCTTTTCAATATGCTGTCTAGGTTGGTCATAGCTTTTCTTCCAAGGAGCAAGCATCTTGTAATTTCATGTCTGCAGTCACCATCTGCAGTGATTTTGGAACAGAGGTGAGACCCAAACCCAAATCCACAGCACCCACTGCTTGATAAGGCATAAACATAAAATGGAGCTGCTTATTCAGCACACTTACAACATAGATCATTTATTAAACAACATTTTTACATGATAACCACGACTTCTAATTAATTAAAAATGATAAAGTTTACAAACTTGAATACCTTCATCAGTTTGTACAGATCTACAACAAAACCTACAATAAGGTTCTTCATACCAATGACAGTCTGAGGCAGTGAATAATTCTTGAGGGATCTTTGAAGAAATATCTATTTAAAGGTTAATATATGTAGTGATTGCCACAGCTCAAAATGCAAACTCCATATTCACTAGGCTGATTCAGAAACTCTAAATGAGAAGAAATGGCTACAAGAAGAAGGTGAGCAGGACTGAGAAGGTATGATATGATCAGCCAACTCCACAGGAAGAAGCAGAAACAAAGAGGGAGATAAGGATGCCCCAAGGGAGGCACAATGAAACTGACATCTGAGGAAGAGCAAGAGTGAACTGGGTGAGGAGAAGAGGTGAAACACGCATCTACAGAGGCCTAGAAATGACAGCTGTCTACCAAGGCCTAGGAATGACACTCCTTCCCCAGTGAATGAACTCCTTCCCCATCCCTTCTTTTGTACACCCCTCATAACCTGCTTGCTAAAGAAACCCAGAGCAGCAATTCCTCACCTGTCTGCCAGCTCTCCCTGAGAGCATGTGCACGTGTGCCCACTTGCTCAGTTGCGTCCAACTCTTTGTGATCCATGGACTGTAGCCTACCAGGCTCTTCTGTCCATGGGATTCTCCAGGCAAGAATACTGGAGTGGGTTGACATTTCCTATTCCAGGAGATCTTCCTTACCCAGGGATCAAACTCGAGTCTCTTGTGTTTCCTGCACTGGTGGGCAGATTCTTTACCATTGAGCCACCTGGGAAGCCCCCTCTAAGAGCGTATCCTTGTTTAAATAAACTTTCACTTTACTTTCTTAACCACTCTACTTCATCTCTGAATTCTTTCACAGTGAAGAAAGAACCTCAAATTCACCGGCAACAGAACCACATCACTACAGGCCTTATCCCATTATGGGATTTGGGCTTTGTTCTGATGGCCCTGAGCAGCAGGTGAAGGGCTTTAGGCAGAGATGACCTAATCTGATTTCTAGAAGAGGAGCATCAGCATTGTATGACACTGGTATTGTATCTACACTGAGATCCGTAACAAAGAACAAACGACTCAAAAGCCCAAATGGGCAAATGATGGACAGAATTTATTCCAAAAGTTTCTGAGATATCAGATTTAGATGGGAAGATCTAGTCCAGATAACCAGAGAGATTTTTCATAAGGATAAATAAGAAAAGCTTGTGTTGTTACATCTATTCAGGTGTTTGGTTTCTTCTTAACATACTTTTAAGTTAATCGGTCATTAATGTAGTGCTGGTATAAAATATTTTTACTAACTAGAATATTCAATTTGCCAAAATAAGAACTTATTACAAGAAGATGTGTGTTAACTGGGTCCAAGTTCACTCTGCTAGCCACACAACAGGCCAGTGAATCCGAGAGACAAGGTGTTGAGGCTTTAATCGGGGAGCTAGCAGACTGAGAAGGCAATGGCACCCCACTCCAGTACTCTTGCCTGGAAAATCCCATGGATGGGGGACTGGTCGGCTGCAGTCCATGGGATCGCTAGGAGTTGGACTCGACTGAGCGACTTCACTTTCACTTTTCATTTTCATGTATTGGAGAAGGAAATGGCAATCCACTCCAGTGTTCTTGCCTGGAGAATCCCAGGGACGGGGGAGCCTGGTGGGCTGCCGTCTCTGGGATCGCACAGAGTCAGACACGACTGAAGCGACTTAGCAGCAGCAGCAGCAGCAGACTGAGAAGATGAGGCTGGTGCCTCAAAATAGCCATCTCATTGGGGTCTGGATGTCAGGTTCTTTTATAGATCAGAGAGAAAGAAGCAATGAGGAACTAAAGTCAAAAGGCAGAATAGAGAGGGAGAGACAGCGGGGAAATAAAGTGAACGGGTCTTCAGTCTTGCAAAACATCTCCAAGGGAATGGCCAGCCAGCTTTTGGAAGGAGTGCATTAATCTCTTCTATTCACATGTGAAGAAAGTGAAATTCACTCAGTCATGTCTGACTCTTTGCTACCCCATGGACTGTAGCCTGACAGGCTCCTCTGTCCATGGAATTCTCCAGGCCAGAATACTGGAGTGGGTAAGTCGTTCCCTTCTCTAGGGGATCTTCCCAACCCAAGGATCAAACCCAGGTCTCTGGCCTTGCAGGTGGATTCTTTACTGTCTGAGCCACCAGATAGTTTGGGGCAATTTATCTATGAGCTGAACAAAGGCACTTTACAGTCAGGCAGAGGAGCAGGGTCCTCCAGACAAGCTGTTAAGTATGATTATAACAACAAAAGCAACGAAAAGCAGTCAAAGAAACAATGTCCAACATGGTGTCAGAATTGGCTTCCTCCCTGCATCAGATGCGTATTAAATATTTTTATGGCATTTTCTATGTCAAAAGATTTTTCAATCCAGTCTAACATTTAATCCTTGAAACATCCATATGCACTTGGCAGAATAGACAGCACTGGCCCCATCTTACAGATTGAGACCTAGTGAATCCAAACCAGAACGACTTTCCTGATGCCCGATTCTATGCCTTTTAGCTGTGCTTATGGTCTCCTCTCCAATGATGCTGAAAGGCAACATTTGCTATAGGTTGTCTCTTATTCCCATCCTCCAAACTTGCTGCACACTGGAGTCTTTAAGAAATCCATGGAAATGAAATCACTGCTAATTGCAATACATGTTTGTACAGATACACAAGTAAACTTTTACACTAAGAAAAAGATTAAAAACAAGCAATAACAATACTTTCTGGTTTTATCCCCTGTATTGGCATATATGGGGCTTATCTGGTGGCTCAACAGATTCAATGCTGGACACCTGGTTTCCCTGGATTGGGAAGATTCCCTGGAGAAGGAAATGACAACCCATTCCAGTATTCTGGCCTGGAACATCCCCTGGACAGAGAAGCCACAGGCTAGAGTACATGGGGTTGCCAAGAGTCGGATACGACTCAGAGACTAAACAACAATTAAGAAAAATGGGCTGATAAATCAAGTATAGTTAAGCTAGTGAAAAGCAGTATTTGCTATTGGACTATCCTGGTAAACTGAAGAAACATACATTCTGTTAACAATAACAATAATAGTAGTGAAAGTTCACTGTGCATAGTTCTTATGTGTATAATTCTTAGCACATTCCTATCAGTTGTAAACTCTCAATATCTTCCTCTCACAGGGAGAAACTAAGGCAGAAACGGTCAAGTAACTTGTCCCAAGGTCCCACATGTAGGAAGCAAGAAGATTCAGGATAGAAAGTTCACCCTGTGACCTTACCACCAACTCTGCTACCTTTTAGTCATTGCCAACTAAATCTGTTTTCACTTTCCAGGGGTATGCTTAAATTTCAAAAACTACTCTCAGAAGTACAAACATATCAATTACATGTTTTAAAGGATGTTAATTCAAGATACCAGAAGATACTGGATTAATTTAGGAAATTAACAAAAAGGCTGCTACAACTATATCACTATGAAAAATGACAAGTTATTCCAACAATATTTGTATTATATAAGTTTCAGGTGTACTGCATTATAGTTCAACATCTGTGTACAATACAGAGTAATCACCACGACAAGTCTAGTCATCATCCATCACCATACAGTTGGCCCCTATCACCCGTTTCCCCTACCCTCCAACTCCTCCTCTCCTCTGGCTGATAAAATTAATCCGTTTTCTGTATCTATGCTTGTTTTTATTTTTTGCTTGTTCATTTTTAAAAAAATAATGCCATGAGTGAAATCAAACATTACTTGTCTTTTATTTATCTGATTTATTTCACTTAGCAAAATACCCTCAGTTCAGTTCAGTCGCTCAGTCATGTCCAACTCTTTGCAACCCCATGAATTGCAGTACGCCAGGCCTCCCTGTCCATCACCAACTCCCGGAGTTCACCCAGAATCACGTCCATTGAGTCAGTGATGCCATCCAGCCATCTCATCCTCTGTCATCCCCTTCTCCTGTCTCCAATCCCTCCCAGCATCCGAGTCTTTTCCAATGAGTCAACTCTTCGCATGAGGTGGCCAAAGTACTGGAGTTTCAGCTTTAGCATCATTCCCTCCAAAGAAATCCCAGGGCTGATCTCCTTCAGAATGGACTGGTTGGATCTCTTTGCAGTCCAAGGGACTCTCAAGAGTCTTCTCCAATACCAGAGTTCAAAAACACCAATTCTTCGGCACTCAGCCTTCTTCACAGTCCAACTCTCACATCCATACATGACCACTGGAAAAACCATAGCCTTG
>NW_011494942.1:15098127-15115506 GCF_000754665.1 Bison bison bison
AAAAATAAAGTCTGACACTGTTTCCACTGTTTCCCCATCTATTTCCCATGAAGTGATGGGACCTGATGCCATGATCTTCATTTTCTGAATGTTGAGCTTTAAGCCAACTTTTTCACTCTCCACTTTCACTTTCATCAAGAGGCTTTTGAGTTCCTCTTTACTTTCTGCCATAAGGGTGGTGTCATCTGCATATCTGAGGTTATTGATATTTCTCCCGGCAATCTTGATTCCAGCTTGTGCTTCTTCCAGTCCAGCATTTCTCATGATGTACTCTGCATATAAGTTAAATAAGCTGGGTGACAATATACAGCCTTGATGTACTCCTTTTCCTATTTGGAACCAGTCTGTTGTTCCATGTCCAGTTCTAACTGTTGCTTCCTGACCTGCATACAGATTTCTCAAGAGGCAGGTCAGGTGGTCTAGTATTCCCATCTCTTTCAGAATTTTCCACAGTTTATTGTGATCCACACAGTCAAGGCTTTGGCATAGTCAATAAAGCAGAAATAGATGGTTTTAAATGGCAGGATTTCATTGTTTTTAATGACTGACTAGTATTTGCTGAATGCTTAGATTGCTTCCATATTTTGGCTATTGTAATGCTGCAATGAACAGAAGGGTGCATCAATTTTTTTGATTTAATATTTTTGTGATATTCAGATAAATACCCACAAATAGAATAGGTGGGTCATATAGCAGTTCTATTCTTAATTATTTCAAGGAATCTCCATACTGTTTTGTATAATGGCTGCACCAATTTACAGACTACCAATAATGTACAAGGGTCCCCTTTTCTCCACATTCTTTTCAACATTTTGCTATATCTTGTCATTTTGATATGTCATTCTAATAGGTGGGAGGTGATATTTCATTGTGATTTTGATTTCATTTACCTGATAATTATTAATGTTGAAGATTTTCCCATGTGCCTGATGGTCACCTTGAGTAAAATGTCAATTCAGATCATCTCTCAATTTTTTAATTGAGTTGCTTGCTTTCCTGTTGAGTTTTACGAGTTCTTAGTATATCCTGGATATCAACCCATTATTGCATATATAATTTGCAAATATCTTCTCCCATTCCATAGGTTGCCTATTTGTTTCTATGATAGTTTCTTTCACTGTGCAAAGGCTTTCCGTTTGATTTAGTCCTATTTATTTTGTATTTGTATTTTTTAATTTTTAATTTTTTATCTTGCCTGTGGAATCATATCCATAAAACATTGTTAAGACCAATATCAATGAAGTTACTGCCTATGTTTTCTTTCTGGAAATTTTAATAGTTTCAGGTCTCACCTTCAAGTCTTTAATCCACTTTGACTTGATTTCTGTGCATGGTGTAAGATAGTGGTCTAATTTGATTTTTTTTTTTTTGCACATGACTTTTCAGTTTTCCCTACATCACTTATTGAAGAGACTGTCCTTTCTCCAGTGTATGTTGTTCTTTGTTGTTTGTTGCAGATTAATTGTCTATGGAGGAATGGGTTTATTCTTTGACTCTCAATTCTGTTCCACTGATCTATGTCTATATTTGTGCCAGTATCTTACAGTTTTGATTAATATAGCTTCGTAGTATAGGTTGAAATCAAGATGTGTGATAACTCCAGCATTGTTCTTCTTGCTCAATATTAGTTTGGCTAATAGGGGTCTTCTGTGTTTCCACACAAATTTTAGAGTGATTTTTTCTAGTTCTGTGAAATTTGCCATTGAAATGTTGATAAGGATTGTACCAAATTTGTAGATTGCTTTGGGTAATACAGATACTTTAATAATATTAATTCCTGAAGTCCCTGGACATGAAATATCTTTCCATATTTTTTATCTTGCTCAATTTCTTTCATCAGTATCATAGTTTTCAGTGTACAGGTCTTTCATCTCCTTGATTAAATTTACTCCTAATATTTAATTCTTTTTGATGCAATTGTAAATAGAATTATTTTCTTAATTTCCCTTTATCACAGTTCATCATTAGTGTATGAAAATAACAGATTTCTGTACATTGATTTTGTATCCTGTAACTTTACTGAATTCATTTATTAGTTCCAAAAGTTTTTTGGTGCAGTCTAGAATTTTCTTCCCCAGTGGCTCAGTGGTAAAGAATCCGCCTGCAGTGCAGGAGACATCGGTTCAATCTCTGAGTCGGGAAGATCCCCTGGAGAAGGAAATAGCAACCCAGTCCAGTCTTCTTGCCTGGGAAATCCCATGGACAGAGAAGTCTGGTGGGCTACACAGTCCATGGGGGTGCAAAAGAGTTGGACAATGACTTAGTAACTCACATCATCTGTAAATAGTGAAAGATTTATTTCTTCCTTTCCAATTTGGATGCCTTTTTACTTTTTTTTGTTATATAACTGTTATGACTAGGACATCCAATACTTTGTTGAATAAAAGTAAGAGTTGGCATTCTTGTTTTGTTCCTAATCTTAGAAGAAGCACTCTCAGCTTTTCACTGTTGAGTATAATGTTAGCTATAGGTTTGTCATGAAGTGAAGTGAAGTGAAGTCGCTCAGTCGTGTCCGACTCTTTGAGACCCCATGGACTGTAGCCTACCAGGCTTCTCAGTCTATGGGATTTTCCAGGCAAGAGTACTGAAGGGGTGCCATTTCCTTCTCCAGGGGATCTTCCAGACCCAGGGATCGAACCCCCATCTCCCACATTGCAGGCAGACACTTTACCCTCTGAACCACCAGGGAAGCCATATAGGTTTGTCATATATGGCCTCTATTATGTTGAAGTACATTCCCGCTATACCCACTTTGTTGAAAGATTTTATCATAAATGGATGTTGAATTTTGTCAAATGCTTTTTTCCAACCAATGAGATGATCATATAATTTTATACTTGATTTTGTTATTGTAGTATATCATGTTGACTGATCTACATGTTGAATGATCCCTGCTTCCTTAGAATAAATCCCACCTTATCGTGATGTATGATCCTTTGAATATATTGCTAATTTGGTTTGTTAATATTTTCTTGAGGAGTTTTCCATCTATGTTCATCAAAGATATTGACCTGTAATTTTCTTTTTTTATGATGTCATTGTCTGTTTTTGGAATTAGGATAATGTTGGCTCTGTAAAATGCATTTGGAAGGTTTTCTACCTTTTCGATTTTTATAAGAATTTGAGAAGAATAAGCATTAAAGTTTCTTTAAATGTATTATAGAATTTTCCAGTGAAGCTGTTTGGTCCTGGGCATATGTCGTTAGGAGCTTTTTGATTATTGTTTCAAATTCCTTGTTAGGTAATGGGCCTATTCAGATTTTCTATTTCTTCATGATTCAGCCTTAGAAAACTATATGTTTATAGAAATTTATCCATTTTTTTACTTTGTCCTCTTTGCTGTGTGTATGATTGCTTGTAGTAATCTCTTATGATCCTTTGTATTTCTGTGATATCAGTCGTAACTTGTCTTTCATTCCTGATTTTATTTATTTGAGCCCACTCTCTTTTCCTTGGTTAATCCAGGTAATAGTTTATTGATTTGGTTCATTTTTTTTCAAAAACAGCTTTGTTTCATTGGTCTTTTCTATTTTTTAAGACTCTATTTCATTTACTTCCACTCTGATCTTTATTTCCTTCATTTGTTTTTCCTTTTCTAGCCCCTTTAGGTGTAAATTTAGATTGTTTGCTTGGAATTTTTCTTGTTTCTTGAAGAAAGTTTTGCTCTGAACCTTCCTCTCAGAACCACTTTTGCTACATCCCACAGATTTTGATACGTTGAATTTCTATTCTCTTTAATCTCTAGGTTTCTTATTTCGCCTTTGATTCCTTTGATGATCTGTTGGTTATTCAGTAGCACATTGCTTAATTTCCAGATTTGTGTTTTTTTCCAGGTTTTCTTGTGATTGATGGACAATTTCATACCATTGTAGTTGGAGAAGATGCTTGATATTTCAATATTCTTGAATTTATTCAACTTGTTTTGTTATCTTGCATGTAATCTCTCTTAGAGAATGTTCCATATGTACTTGATAAGCATCTATACTCTGCTGTTTTTAGGAAGAAAATTCTCTATATACCTAGTTAAGTCAATGAGATTTAATGTATCATTTAGTTTGATGTTTATTGATTTTCTGTCCAGATGATCTATTCATTAATGTAAATGGAGTGTTATAAGTCCTCTACTACTATTGTACTGCTTTCAATTTCTCCCTTAAGTCTGTTAATATTAACTTTATACATCATGGTATCCTTTGGTTGTGGAGAAGGAAATGGCAACCCACTCCAGTGCTCTTGCCTGGAGAATCCCAGGGACGGGGGAGCCTGGTGGGCTGTCATCTCTGGGGTCGCACAGAGTCAGACACGACTGAAGCAACTTAGCAGCAGCAGCAGCATCCTTTGGCTGAGTGAATATATATTTATAAATGTTAAATCGTCCCATTCAAGGGATGTCCCCTGTGTGGGTTATATGTCCTTCAGCTGAGGTGGAGCTATGCCTGCTGCTGCAGTATGCTAGTGGCTAGGGCTGGCTCCCCAAATATTTGCAGGGCCTGGTGGACTATGAGACTTGGCTGAGGTGCAGGGGTGGGTGGGGTTCTTAGCAAGGCTTATGCACTGGCGCTAACAGGTTAGATGGTGATTTCCAAAATGGTACCTGCCAATGGAAGTATTAGCAAGGTAGCCTGATGTCATAAAAATGATCCCTACCATTGTCTCAGTTTTCAGGGAGTATTCCTCTCCAAGAGATGCTTCAAGTCTAGTAAGTGGGTCCTTTTCACGTGTGTGTGTGTGTGTGTGTGTGTGATCAGTTGCTTCAGCCATGTCAGACCCTGCGACCCTATGGACTGTAGCCTGCCAGGCTCCTCTGTCCATGGGATTCTTCAGGCAAGAACACTGGAGTGGGTAACCATGACATTCTTCAGGGGATCTTCCCAACCCAGGGATCAAACCCAGGTCTCCTGTGTCTTCTGAATTGCAGGTGGAGCCACAGGGGAAGCCCTAATCTATGTTCCACACATTTTTAAATCTAGTGTTTTTACACTGGTTTTTTTATTAGATGAATCTATATACAGGCCCTTGTAAGGCAGATTTCCATTCCCTGTAGCTCCATGGCTTTCCTGGATGTATTCCCAGTTGGTTTTCAAAGCCAGGTGTTTGGGGCCTCATCTTTCCTGTACAGAATCGGAGGGTTGGGGCACCTGATGTGGAGTTTAGATCCCTTGCTCCTCAGGGAATCCAAGTGTCCTTTCACCCTTTATTATTATAGAGACTCTGTTCATCAAGTTTTCTGGTCCCTTTGAGAGGGAATTATTCTACATGTGGTTACAGATTTGTTGTTTCCATGGGAGGAGGTAAGTTTAGGATCTTTCAATGCTGCCATCTTCAGCCCTCTCCCCAGCAATATTCAATTTAACAAGGTAAATATTGAACACTAGAATCAATGTATGAAAGAAATAAATACATATGTTTAACATTTAAGTAACAGATAACATTTATGTTATCTTAACTAGAAACTGTCATAAGCACATGTATTAATTCTTTAAACACACAAAAACAACAGATTACAACTATGAAGCAAGTGCTATATTTTTTCTCATTTTATATTAATAGATGGGGAATCTGTGGCATAAAACAGTGAATGACCTTGCTGAAGATCATAAAGTCAGTAATTAGCAGAACTGGGGCTTGAACCTATGCATCCTGATTCTCTAGCCCACATCTCATCATTATAACAACCTTTCTGTACTTTCCTCACAGCCTCAATGAGCACTTCACATAATAAAGGACTAAAGGAGTTCAGAAAATGAAGAAATCAACATGGGCTTGGAAAGGAAGGGAGGATGCAGGGAAGAGGTGAACTTGACCTGGATCTAGAGGGACAAAAGATGGGAGAGTCGGGGAAGGCAGGAGGGGCAAAGAGGAGAGCTGCCCATGTTGCTGCACAGGGACCGAGTGAACACAGCCTGCTCTGGGCATGAGGTCTCCCTGAAAACACAGCAAAGGAGCCCCTACTCCTCTACTTGGTACACTCCTCAGTGTTTCAAAGTCAAGTGTCTGAAATCTGAATAAAGAAAAGTTAAATTGAAACTATAAAACCCTGATGACTTGAACAGCAGAATATATCTAAATATGATTGATGTTGATTCCATTTGCCTTTTGCTCAGACACATATGGACAAAAAGATCTCACCCAGGCAACTCCCTTTCCCCTAAGCTTGCCTACCTGGTGTTACCACCCCTGTCACCAGGGCTCTTTAAGTACTGGAGCAAGACCACCTCTTCCTATAGTCTCAACTCGGACCTGCTTCCTAGGTACCCAGAACATAAAAGGGCCACCACTGCTAACAGTAGAGGCTACTTTGTGATGCACATCAGTATCCTTTCTTGGTGTATCCTCTACTGTTCCATCCAAGTAGAACATAGGACAGGCTGGCTCAACCAGGCCTTTCTCTATCCCACTTGCAAGCTTGTATAACTGGGGAAGTAATTTACGCTGGGTACTGTTTTACAGATCCAGGCAGCCTAGATTTAGGGTAGGGAGAGGACCTTAACAAGGCCACTTTCTCCAATCCAGCTTTCCATCTAAGGCCTTGCATAGCCTACTCATCACTCCTCCCCGATCCTCATGCACATGCTCTGTAGCAACCTGTAATAACAGCAGTAAATCCAGAAGCTCCCAAGCACACAAGGTTCTATGCACTGAGTTCATGTAGAGGCCAAGGAAGAGATCTGGCAGCCTGGGCTTCCTGCAGACCACAGCTTCTCCTGAAATAGATTACCTCCCTGCAGCATTGCCCTTACTGTGGTCAAAGGCCTGCAGCAGAATAAGTGGCCTAAAGAAACACAACACCATTCACAGGGACATAAGCAGTGCTGATACAGGAGAAGAGAAACAAACATCCAGAGACAGCCCATTGCTCTGGCTCCAACTCCTCAAGCCTTTCGTATGTAAGGCAGGAGGGTTGACTGTCAGATTTGCAAGGACCAAAAAGTGAATGTCAGTCATTCCTGCATGATTTGGGCAAACATCTTCAAAAATTCACTTTTCCTACAAGAATCTCACTTTGGGGGAGGATCAAGTTTTATTTCCCTTGGAACACCATTTTTTACATTGAGGAAAATATAACAGGATATTTATTAAAAATTCAAAAATTTAATGCTTCACCTCTGGGTAATTTGGTTTTGTTTTTAAATTCCAAAGCTCATGCACACTAAAAGTTCCTGAGGAGACAACTATAACTAAGATTTCACAGTAAAAATATGAATCACAGTGGTTCTTAGCACTGAGTACACATAACATAGAAACAATCATTATTCAGATAACTGTCAGAGTTTTAATGTTTGCATAAAATGTCTATTGTTACTGTATAAGTTAGGAATCCATAATAATCAAGCCTATATTTTTTCAAATGAATAGTTATTTTGGTTACATAATTTTTAAAATTTTCTCTTAATATCCTTCTGGATCTAACAGTTCCATTTTAAAACATAATATAAAAAGCCTAAGTAGAAAAGTCACCAAAGAAACTAGAAACTTCATTCCCAGCCATAAAATTCATACATATATTCACATATTTAATTATATTTGTTTTTATTTTACTTATACTTTCCAAACTAACCATTTACCACTAAGAAAACAATGTTATAATAGCAGTTTGCTAGGTTTTCATTATCTCTGTGTACATTGCCTTCATTGCAGAAGATCTCTCTGAGTCTTTTGCCCTAAGCTCTCAAAGTAATGTACTCTTAATATCACAGGGGCTGCTGGGCGTGGTGAACCTAGAAGATAAGGCACCCTAGGTCTTGGGTACCTCAGCCATAAGATACTCATCATAATTTCTACCTTACAAGGCTGTGGGCAGGATTTCAATGAGGTGAGGTATAAAAGGTGGTCAACAGAGTGCCCAGCTCATAAAGGCACCCAAAGTCATCACCACTATAACAGTTACCAAAACTCAGCTGAAAATACTAAGACCCTATGACTTATCCTTCAGGGGTACAAAAAAAATGTGAAGTTCATCTAAGATAAGGATAAGAAAGGGTTTCATTTCTCTCAAGTTCTATTATCTCCCTCCTTCCTGGAAGAGAACAAAATATTTCTCTAGAATACAAAGTTTTAATTTGGCTTTTAGCAGTCTTCTTGTTCATGGGGCTCCTTTAATTCAGCTTGGATGAACGTGAACATGAAGTTGCTCAGTCGTGTCCGACTCTTTGCGACCCCATGGACTGTAGCCTACCAGGCTCCTCTGTCCATGGGATTTTCCAGGCAATAGTACTGGAGTGGATTGCCATTTCCTTCTCCAGGGGATCTTCCCAACCCAGAGATTGAACTCGGGTCTCCCACATCGTAGACAGACGCTTTACCATCTGACCCACCAGGGAAGTCTCAGCTTGGATACTGAAGGCAAATACTCAACTGCAAGTTGTCCATGCACAAGGGAGCCAGCTGAGGAGGAATTGAGGAAACTGAGAGGACTGAAATCCAGTTCATGCTCAGTTTGACAACCTGTGTGCTCTAGTACTGACTGCCTCTGCCCTAGAGAAGGTAGCCTTTTCCAATTTGCCCCAAACAGTAAACAGTGTCCTGACTAAAGCATCATCCACCCACCACATCTCATGCCTGCACAGCTTTCTCTACTTAGTATAAATTTTGCTATTGACCAGCAGCAGCCCTGATCCAGTCACGTATGGCTGTGAGAGTTGGACTATAAAGAAAGCTGAGCGCTGAAGAATTGATGCTTTTGAACTGCGATGTTGGAGAAGACTCTTGAGAGTCCCTAGGACTGCAAGGAGATCCAACCAGTCCATCCTAAAGGAAATCAGTCCTGAATATTCATTGGAAGGACTGATGCTGAAGCTGAAAATCCAATACATCATGGCCACATGATGTGAAGAACGGACTCATTGGAAAAGACCCTGATGCTGGGAAATATTGAAGGCAGGAGGAGAAGGGGATGACAGAGGATGAGATGGTTGGATGGCATCACCGACTCGATGGACATGAGTCTGAGTAAGCTCTAGGAGTTGGTGATGGACAGGGAAGCCTAGCCTGCTGCAGTCCATGGGGTTGCAATGAGTTGGACATGACTGAGCGACTGAACAGAACTGAACTGAAACAGCTTCACTGTCCTAATGACTTCCAGAACAACTTGTTAAATATCATGTTTCCATTTTCTTTGCAGCCAATTTCATTTTCTCACTGCCATACTATCACGGCGTTGCTATATTTCCAGTCATCAAACCATGTGCAAAGTAACTTAATGTTCAATTTAATAAATAGTGTTTTTTCTCTCAGTTAAGTTTCAGGCAGATTTAGCACAGTTTTACACAGTAGGCATTCAATTCATCCAAATGAAATATTTAGAATCCTAATTATATAATACTCCCTTTACAAACCATACTGATAGACATCAGGGCCCAATTTGAGACTGTTATTTTAACAAGTGCATTTTTTCTCTCCTAAACTAAGTTTAAGCCCAGCTATAAGCCTTCTGAAAATTGTCCAGCTTGACATTTCCCAACCCAAGAGATTTCCATACACGAAACTGGATTGTCATCAAGCGTGACCAATCAGTCCAGTCTTCCTAGTACTGAGCAGCTTTCTGGGACATAGGACATTCAGGGTTCAATATGGAAATGCCCTGGGAAAACAGGAGTAGAAGGTCACCCCGTATGCCATTGTCTAGCAGGTTGGTAGAGTACAGTAGAATAAAACGTTAAGGAGTAACCAAACCACAAATTCTGCGAAATTAAAAGGAAAAAAATTAGCTTTTTTTCTCTTGCTCTAGACACCCACACGCAAACACACACATACACACACACACACACACACACACACACACACACACACAGAGTCTTAATCCATGACTTGCTGTTCCTCATGAGTAAGAGTTTAATCAAAAACAAGTGTTTCTCTGGTGGAAGATATCTACTAATTGGTTGAACTGTTAATTCTGAAAACATGAGAACTAGAGTTTTCTCACCCACATTTTCTAGCTGTCAGATAAATCTTTTCTGCTTGGATAAGCCAATATAAGTTATTTTTTATAGTATCATTTTGTTAAAACAACAAAAAGGAGAGGAGGACAGAAAGAAACAAGAGTTTAGCAATCACTAAAACTGTACAAAGTCCCTTATATGTACAGTCAATGGAATTGTAATTACTGTAATTACTAGACTATATAAAGCTGCCAGAGCACAGTATGGAGGTAAGCTGCCCACCAATCAGCAACAGAGCGTCATTTTCTCACAAGCAAAGAGAGATCTACAGATTCACCTTTTGAAAACAAATCTGAGACACTCTGAGAGATTTACACTAGTGTCTCTTTTTTTATAAATGCTAAATTTTAAAAGAGCAGAATACCATGTTGGCTTGGATACTATGAGACAGACAAAATCATGGATTTCTCATGTGAGAGATAATTTATATAACCCTGAGCACTTTTTTTCTGAATAGCAATTGGCATCATGCATCAAAGCCTAAAACATTTCCTCAACCTTTAGTAATCACACTCAAATCAGAGGCACACAGAAAGAATTATTAGTAAAAACCTGGAAACAAGCTATATATAAGGGAATGCTTAAATAAATTTTAGCATAACCATGTAAGGGAATGATTACCATTAAATTATTTAAAATTACATTTAGAAGAATATTTAAAGACATGTGTAAACAGTCATTATACATTCTTAAACAAAAATAAGAGAACATGACCAAAAATAAAAGAACAAGCAGCATTATACAATATGAATTCAGTTGTTAAAAGGTCAAAAGACTGGTAAGCTGTTACAGACTGCATGCTTATAATCTCCCAAATTCATATTGAAACCCTAATCTCCAGTGTGATGGTATTTGGAAAAGAAGACTTTGGGAGGTATCTAGGTCATGACAGTGCAGCCTTCATAATGGAATTAGTGCCCTTATAAGAAAAGACATGAGAAAGCTTCTCTCTTTGCTTTCTGTCTTGTGAGGGTACAATACAAAGATGACCATCTGCAAATGAGTAAGAGCCCTCACCAAGAACTGAATCTGCTAGCATTCTGATCTTGGATTTCCCAGACCCCAGAACTGTAAGAAATAAATGTTGATAGCTTAAGCCACCTAGTCTATGACAACTGTTATGGTTGTTGTTGTTTAGTCGTGTTGCAAAGTCATCTCAGACTCTTTTGCGACCCTGTGGACTGTAGCCTGCCAGGCTCCTCTGTCCATAGGATTTTCCAGGCAAAAATTCTGAGCAGGTTGCCGTTCCCTTCTCCAGGGGATCTTCCTGACCCAGGGATCAAACCTGCATCTGCTGCATTGGCAGGCAGATTCTTTACCATTGAGTCACCAAGGAAGCCTGATTAAGGCAGTAGCAAAATATTAATAGAGGCTATCCTTGGATATGATATTGAAAGTGAAAGTGAGGTTGCTCAGTCGTGTCCAACTCTTTTCGACCCCATGGACTGTAGCCTGCCAGGCTCCTCAGTCCATGGAATTTTCCAGGCAAGAGTACTGGAGTGGGTTGCCATTTCCTTCTCCAGGGGATCTTCCTGACCCAGGGATCGAACCCGGGTCTCCTGCACTGCAGGCAGACGCTTTACCATCTGAGCCACCATTATGCATCCTTTAATTTCTTCTCCACAATTTTCTGTAGTTCAAAACTTTTCAACAGTTAATAAAAAATATTTTACAATCAGAGAGAAGTCAATGAATTCTACTATTTAAACAAAGTGTTTTTAAAAGTAAGTTAAAAATATGAAAAGATAGAATTTTCAAAAGCAGGAATAAGAATTAAAGGCAAAAGCAGACAAAAGTGAAATAATTTGGGCTACATCAGTAATTCTTAAGGAGCTATTATAGTATAATAAATGTTCAATAACCAAAGTTCATAGTGATTACCCTAACCTAGTGCTATGGAGTAATCTCTAGGATATATTATTCAGTGAGAAAGAAGTATAAAATATGGTGGCTCAGAGGGTAAAAGCATCTGCCTGCAGTGCGGGAGACCCGGGTTCAGTCCCTGGGTAGGGAAGATCCCCTGGAGAAGGAAATGGCAACGCACTCCAGTACTCTTGCCTGGAAAATTCCATGGACGGAGGAGCCTGGTAGGATACAGTCCATGGGGTCGCGAAGAGTCAGACATGACTGAGCAACTTCACTTTCACTTTCAATATCATATCCAAGGATAGCTATATCCATTCATTTAAGATGGGAAGAAAGACATTTATTTTAAATTAGAGCAAAAGCAAACTGAAAAGAGAAGGAAAAGGAGATGAAGGAGGAAAAGAGAAGAGTTACCTACAGATGGAGGGAGGCAATGGGGTAGAGAGCATTGGACAGATCTCCCTGAATAGACACTGCCTTGTAGATTCAGAAGGAGTGTTTACATGATTATAAAACAAAATCAAAGGCAAGAAAAAAAACAAACTCTAAAAGTCAAAAGCTGCATGAAACAAATGAGCCATAAATATGCAAAAGGAACTATATCAAGTGAGTCTAAAACAGCACCTTTACTGTATATATCTCATGCACGCACACTCAGTCACTTCGGTCATATCTGACTCTTTGCAACCCTATGGACTGTAGCCCACCAGGCTCCTCTGTCCATGGGATTCTCAGCCAAGAATACTGGAATGGGCTGCCATGTCCTCCTCCAGGAGATCTTTTCAACCTAGGGGCCAAACTCCTGTCTCTTATGTCTCCTGCATTGGCAATGGATTCTTTACCACCAGTAACACCCGGGAAGCCCATACATCCCATACATATACTTGAAAAACAAAAAGAATTATTAAAAACTCACAAACTGCTTTTAATAATCATATTGTCCTAGGTAACATTGGTTTTGTTGTTTTGAGACTGTCATGTGAATAATGTGAGGCAAAACAAATATTAATACATAATTATGCTATGTCCTTAGGAACTACAATTTTCAGTGGCAGAGAAGGAGACAGAGATGCACCATGGATGAGGTGAGGTCAAAATCCTTGTAGTTCTAAATGTGAATCGAAGGTATCAGGATGAACTCGTTACCTAGTTTCATATTTGAAAGATAATTGATTTTGACAGAACTTGCCACTGGAAAGTCCTAGAAACACTAATTATTCAGTAGCAATGAGCACTGCAAAAGCCTTAATTTTGGTCCTAAACATCACTCCCATCTTGGAAGAACCAAAAGCACTTGGAGGAATGACTAGTGTAGAAAGTGGATAAGATAAACATGGAATGTCTGGAACATCAGGGAAGACAACTGAGGACACATTAGATCCATATTCCATACATCCATATTACATATCCAGCAATAGAAAGGAACAAACTATTGATATACATACTGCCAGGAGCTGGCATATTGCATATTGAGTGCATATTGCATATTGCATATTGAGTGCAGCGCTTTCCACAGCATCATCTTTCAGGATCTGGAATAGTTCAACTGGAATTCTATCACTGCTGGGAGCCAGTGTGAGGAACTCTGCCCATGACAAAGGTCATGCGGAAGGAGGCTTGGCATACGCAAAGGTGGGATCGAGCCTCAGGGGTCCCCCTGGAAATTCTCGAGCATCTAGCCCCAAAACCAGAGTCTGCCTACTTTCTGCTTTGTGCTTTCACCTACACCTCTGACTTTACTGGGGGCTGTCCCCCACTACCTCTCTGAAAAAAGAGTTAGCTTACAGCTCCAGTTAATAATTCCTGGGTATGACAGTGTTTCAACCTACAAACTCCTTTGGAAATCCTCTAGCCTGCCTGAATAGGCTTTTCTGGCCACATGTGATTGCTCAGAGCCTCCCAACTGTGAGAGGCATGAGATGTTCTAAACTGTCTAAATACAGATTCCTTTGAGCAGTTAAAAGACTGATTAGAAATTGTATTGGTAAGGGATTTTCACTTGTTGGGCCAATGTTTGCTGCTAAGTTTCCATATCCCTTACCTGCTGTGTCCCTGGTAGTGTACTGATATAATTGATGTAAATAGTAGCTTTAATGTTTGTAACCTGGGACCCTTGAGTTAATTCTTTTTCTTGTTATAGCCCACCACACCTTTGCTCTGTAGGAATGCAACTTTATCTAATGCTTTTGGAGGGTGGCGCTTGACTTATCACCTTTAGAGAAAAATAAGTTTTCTGAAGAAAGGGTCTTAAAATGTTAACAGGCCTCCGGGCCAGAAGATGATGCAAATCACCTAAGCTTTTGCATATGATAAGTTTGCAGGAAGAAAGCCTGGCTTGCTGCACGACTCTACCCCTTCCCCCATTATCCTCTATGCATAACTTAAGGTATAAAAACTACTTTGGAAAATAAAGTGTGGGCCTTGTTCACCGAAACTTGGTCTCCCCATGTCGTTCTTTCTCTCACCTTCTGGCTGAATTATTCAGCCTCTTTTCTCCACTGAATTTCCTCACTGAGCTATCCTTATTCCATTACTCTTTATATCCTTAATTAACATTTAATTAAGCAGTTGTTTCCTGATCCTCGCCGACGCCATCCCCGCTTCGAATTCCCTGGATCCACCGGGGCTGGACCCCGGCAACATAGCAACTTGGATGGATCTCAAAAACATTATGCTAAAAAGAAAAATTGTAAAAGGCCACACACTACACAGTTTCACAGTATAGTGTTCCCCAAATGGCAATGTTAGAGAGATGAAAAATACACTAGTGATTGCCAGGGTTTGGGGTTGGGGCAGGGTACAGGGTAGGTACAACTACAAGAGACAGCATAATAGACATCTTTGTGTTGACATGATAATTGGGCACCTTGATTGTGATGGTGCTTATATGAATCTACAGACACAATAAAATGACATAGAACTATATAGGCGTTGCATCAATGTCAATCCTAGATTGAATACTGTACTTTAGTTATTTACAGTGTAATCTTTGGGGGTAACTGGGTGAAGGGTGAAAGGGACCTCTTTGTACTATCTTTGGATCTTCTTGTTATTCTTATATGTATTTTAAAACAAAAAAATTTTTTAGAAATATCAAATTAATCTAATTCTAAAGTCCATGTCTGTTTCCCTGTGTCATGCTGCCTCACTGAAGAGCATTAAGTTCAAAGTATGACAGTGGTGTTCCTCCCTGGTGGCTCAGACAAAGGAGCAGAAGGAGTCTGCTGCAATGCGGGAGACATGGGTTCGATCCCTGGGTGGGGAAGATCCCCTGGAGAAGGAAATGGCAACCTACTCCAGTATTCTGGCCTGGAAAATCCCACAGACAAAAGAGCCTGGCAGGCTACAGTCCATGGGGTCGCAAAGAGTCAGACACAACTAAGAGACTTCACTCACTCACTCATGACATGTGTTAAAAAAAATCATAGATTCAGCATCTGCAGTTAACTTATTGCTTAGTACAAGTTGGATTTTGTTACTGCTGTCAGCAAATGAATCTTCGGAACTACTGGCTTCCTTCCCTTAATATACCAGATTTGGGATTCAACTGCCCAGATGGTTTACAACTGAAATCGGTAGAAACTTTGACTTCCAAGAAGCAAAGTCAAAATTATTTATATCACTCTTCCCAAGAGCATTCAAGAACTCAACGTAAGACCCTCAAAAATAGAAGAGAGAAGATGTGTAAAATTGAGATAAGCATGGTTATTCTAAACCAGAGAGAAGTAATTTAAAGAAAACCTTCAAATGTCTGAACCTAAATCATACTCACCAAAACTCCACATAAACCTCAACAGCTAAACATATCCATATACACACACTCACACACATACACACATATATATATAATCTCTCATGCCAGGATGTTACTGAAAAGTGCCACTGAATGTACTGCACAATCATCTCTTTTAGATAATTTAAGTTCATGGAAAGCAGAAAGTCCAACAAGAGAAATAAAAATAATTTAACATACCTGAAAAAAGCAAAGCTTGCAAATAACCTAAGTATTAAAAAACGGCAATGTTTTCACTAACAGGGTAGCTAGTTGGTTATTAAAATGAAAATAATTCATTTCTTTTCACTTTAAATAGAAAAAATACAGTATTGGTGTGATAGAATGGTTAAAAAAAGAAAACACCCAGTTAATTTTTCATTTTTATTCTTTTTCCGAGTAAAATATGGGATTTCCAGAGCAGTCTTATTACTATTGACTAGTTAGAGAAAAAGAAGGCTACAAAGAAAATCTGAACCTCAAATGTTTGTAAATTCTTAAAAGTTTGAGTGAAACTAATATTAAAAAACTTCAGCCACATTTTCTCATCTTAGCAGATATATATAGGTTCTCTCATTAGAATGTATACTCAATACATCACATCCAAACATTACAATTATAACAAAAACAGATGGCCTTGTCTTTCTTTTTAACCCTACATTAGTCCTAAATTGCTCTGAACAAATTCACATCTGTTTACTTTCTAATGTTAAGATACATCAGATTAGGATCATTAAGAAATGTTTCATTTGTTTAATTATTTTTTGACCCTTTTTCTCACTCTGCTAAAGATACACTGCTCATACACACCTTGGTGTGAATGGCATATAAGATTTCTGGTTCTATAGACATACACCTGTATTCAAATACTGGCTCTGCTATTTCCTAGCTCTGAGCTGAACTTGTGAGGATTAAGAAAGAAAGTACAGTGAGCACACTTAGCATAAGGCATGCCACACATACACACACACACACACACACACACACACGGGGCAAGGGGATCATATCATTTTCTAATACTGTTATTGCAAATGACAGGTTATAGTGAATGCAGAGAAATTTCCAACTCAATAGTTACATAGAGAATATATTAACTAGTCCCTTGTTTTGTTCAGATATGTCATGTCATTTTTAATAAAACTCCAGAAATTTTTTTTCCTTTCTATTATAAACAGTACTTTCCATTGCCATTTGGAGAAACTACTCTTTAAAAAGAGTAATTCACAATTTGTATGGAAATACAGAAAACCTCGAACAGCCAAAGCAATCTTGAGAAAGAAGAATGGAACTGGAGGAATCAACCTGCCTGACTTCAGGCTCTACTACAAAGCCACAGTCATCAAGACGGTATAGTACTGGCACTAAGACAGAAATATAGATCAATGGAACAAAATAGAAAGCCCAGAGATAAATCCACACACCTATGGACACCTTATCTTTGACAAAGGAGGCAAGAATATACAATGGATTAAAGACAATCTCTTTAACAAGTGGTGCTGGGAAATCTGGTCAACCATTTGTAAAAGAATGAAACTAGAACACTTTCTAACACCATACACAAAAATAAACTCAAAATGGATTAAAGATCTAAACGTAAGACCAGAAATTATAAAACTCCTAGAGGAGAACATAGGCAAAACACTCTCTGACATACATCACAGCAGGATCCTCTATGACCCACCTCCCAGAATATTGGAAATAAAAGCAAAAATAAACAAATGGGACCTAATTAACCTTAAAAGCTTCTGCACAACAAAGGAAACTATAAGCAAGGTGAAAAGACAGCCTTCAGAATGGGAGAAA
>NW_011494942.1:15115606-15128639 GCF_000754665.1 Bison bison bison
CCTAATTAAACTTAAAAGCTTCTGCACAACAAAGGAAACTATAAGCAAGGTGAAAAAGCAGCCTTCAGAATGGGAGAAAAATAATAGCAAATGAAGCAACTGACAAACAACTAATCTTAAAAATTTACAAGCAACTCCTACAGCTCAACTCCAGAAAAATAAATGACCCAATCAAAAAATGGGCCAAAGAACTAAATAGACATTTCTCCAAAGAAGACACACAGAGGGCTAACAAACACATGAAAAGATGCTCAACATCACTCATTATCAGAGAAATGCAAATCAAAACCACTGTGAGGTACCATTTCACACCAGTCAGAATGGCTGCGATCCAAAAGTCTACAAGCAGTAAATGCTGGAGAGGGTGTGGAGAAAAGGGAACCCTCTTACACTATTGGTGGGAATGCAAACTAGTACAGCCACTATGGAGAACAGCGTGGAGAGTCCTTAAAAAACTGGAAACAGAACTGCCTTATGACCCAGCAATCCCACTGCTGGGCATACATTCTGAGGAAACCAGAATTGAAAGAGACACATGTACCCCAATGTTCATCACAGCACTGTTTATAATAGCCAGGACATGGAAGCAACCTAGATGTCCATCAGCAGATGAATGGATAAGAAAGCAGTGGAACATACACACAACTCAGCCATTAAAAAGAATACATTTGACTTAGTTCTAATGAGGTGGATGAAACTGGAGCCTATTATACAGAGTGAAGTAAGCCATAAAGAAAAACACCAATACAGTATACTAACGCATATATATGGAATTTAGAAAGATGGTAACAATAACCCTGTTGTACAAGACAGCAAAAGAGACACTGATGTATAGAACAGTCTTTTGGACTCTGTGGGAGAGGGAGAGGGTGGGATAATTTGGGAGAATGGCATTGAAACATGTATAATATATGAAATGAGTCGCCAGTCCAGGTTCGATGCACAATACTGGATGCTTGGGGCTGGTGCACTGGGACAACCCAGAGGGATGGTAAGGGGAGGGAGGAAGAGGAGGGTTCAGGATGGGGAACACGTTTATACCTGTGGCAGATTCATATTGATATATGGCAAAACCAATACAATATTGTAAAGTTAAAAAATAAAATTAAATTAAAAGAAAATAAAGAGAGTAATTGGGCTTAGGATGAAAAGATCATCTCTTCGCAATATACATTTTTATTTTTAAACTAAAATGTATTCACAGATACTATGAGTGAAACTTAGTTCAACTCAAGGAAAAGATTTTCAGTGATATTTTTGAGAGTATCATTCAACAACATCAAAATAAATCAACTAGGGCTATTTTGTTGGCACTCAGATTCAGAAAACCAATTCCCAGGCACGGTACAAAACAGTCTCTATTCTAGAATTTAAAATTGCCCTATTTATTTTTATGTAATTTTTCCTGCGCTTCTCTATTCAAATGCAATGGGATAGTATTCATTATTTCCAAATTTACTTTAGAAGGAAAAACTTTCCAGGAAGACACAATATTAAAACAATGCAATACATGAAGATCTTTATGCTTAAAGACTCATTTTTGCTTTGCCACCTAAATTAAAACTTGTTTTTGTAAAAAAAAAAAAAAAAAAAAAAAAACAAAATTTCATTCTATACACCTATGATTCTCAAAAAAACCTTCACAAACCTGACAACTAATTTTTAGAAGTGCAAATTACTGTTTTAAGGACTATTATTTCCTATTGGAAACAAAACTGTCAACAAAAAAAGACAGAAGTCTTGTAGGCAATATAGGAAATACTACTACTGAGAAGCTTGGTAAATGAGAATAATTATTTATTGAAAATGGTTTTTAAGGGTTATTCTGTATATGCTGACAACATTGATGGTGAATCACAATTCCACGGTTAAAATCTAGCAAATTCAAACTTTCTAAATCAGTTCCCTCCTTTATAAGCAAAGTAGTACAGCTTCATGGGGTCACAAAGAGTTGGACACAACTGAGCAACTAACCCTTTCACTTTACAGCACCTACAGAAAGTGAACAAACCATTCTTTCACCTCATGTTTATTATAATCTAAAACTGTAGATTATGTTATATAGTAGGATTGTTATTTTTTTTAAAAAAAAAGGTTCACTTTACTCAGCTCCCAAAGCTCCATTTTAATCCATTGACCAATCCACAGCTACTGAATTTTACTAAACGCCATCCGCCATCTGCTCAAGTCACTCAGCTAAAACTTCTACTAAAGTCCCTCAACAATCTAATAGTCTAACGCAGGGGTCCCCAACCTCCAGGCCATACACCAGTACTGTTCTGTGGCCTGTTAGGAAGTGGGCCACACAACAGGAGGTCAGCAGATGGTAAGCAAGTTTTACAGCAGGTCCCTATTGCTCACATTACACCCCATCCCTCATGCTCTTCCCCACTGATGGAAAACTGTCTTCCATGAAGCAGGTCCCTCATGTCAAAAAGGCTGGAGACCGCTGGGCTAACCCATGTGGAACATCTTGCCTATATATGGCAGTATTCATCAATCTTTCTTAGAAATCTCTACACCCTTGGGTTCCCCCTAAACATTTCTCCATTTCTCCTGAAACTCTTCTGCAGCCTTTCTTCTTCTGCCCGCTCCTAGTAATGCCACTCCCAGACTTCTTTCACTATCATATTTCATTGTCAAATTAATAAACACGATCACTAAATGATTTCATTCAGTTTCACAACTTTAGATTTCATAGACATGCCAATGCCTCCCAATAGTGGTTGATCAGTGCACTGCTGTGGTGGAGAGGTGAGAAGGGGGACAGAAAGACTTGAGTTGTATCATTTGTTGATTTATGTGGTGTAAACACTGCCTCCATGACTTTAGTTCAAGCCGTCCACATGATGGCATTAAAATGGAGTTGAGAAGAAATGTGCAAACTGGGCTCGCTGAATTAGCAGGACACTCCCTTCTCTGGTGAGCTTCCCTGGAGGCTCAGATGGTAAAGAATCTGCCTGCAATGCAGGAGACCTAGGTTCTAACCCTGGGTGGGGAAGATCCCCTGGAGAAGGGAATGGCAGTCCACTCCAGTATTCTTGTCTGGAAAATCCTATGGACAGAGGAGACTGGCAGGCTATAGTCCATGAGGTTGCACAGAGTCGGACAGGATTGAGTGACTGGCAATTCCACTTCCTTCTCTTCTCTGGCACATATGCTCTCTAACCTGTACCTCCTGCCAGGCACTATCCCTGAGCTTCGGTTTCACACATCAAACCATCTTTCCCTGGATTAGGATTTTCACAATATCAACTTGAGAAAGACTAGGACCTGGGACCCTTTGCTGCAGTGCTTGCACCTTAAAAGCATCTCCTTGAGCAACAAAATACAACAAAACTATACATGAATGTGCTGTTAGGGCAAATTATGAACAACAAGATACAAAAAGACCAAAAAACCCAACTTCCACTTCTAAGGTGGTTGTTCAGTCGCTCAGTCGTGTCCAGCTCTTTGAGACCCCATGGACTGCAGCACACCAGGCTTCCCTGTCCATCACCAACTCCCAAAGCTTACTCAAACTCACGTCCATCGAGTCAATGATGCCATCCAACCATCTCATCCTCAGTCACCCCCTTCTCCTACTGTCCTCAATTTTTCCCAGCATTAGGATCTTTTCCAATGAGTCAGTTCTTTGCATCCTCTGTCCACGGATTTCCCAGCTTTGGGGCTGCCAGGTCTCCATACCCATGTCCCCACCCAGCCAGTGTGGCCCCTTATCAGGAAGCTCCAAGTCTGGGCCTTTCCTAAGTCAGGTGCTGCCAGTTACAGGATAGAGCAACCACCTAGCGGTGCTTTGCATGTGCAATCTCTTTTACTGCTTACTCATAACAACCCGTGGAGGTTATGACTATCCTCACCTCATAGATAAGAAAACTAAGGCTCAATAAGTTAACAAAGCTGCTAAGTAAAAAAGCAGGAAAATAATAACTATATTTTATGATTGATTATACCCTTCTATCTAGTACCCATTCTCCCTGTTTTCTTAGTAACAGCAACAATTTTTACTAGACTCACTGACCAACTAAAAGAACATTTCCCTCCCTTATGTGTGGCATATGACTAATGAGACATAAGCACAAATGTTAGGAGGACCTACTAAGAAATCTTAAGGAGCAGAGAAGCGCCTATGTGCATCGGTCCTGACTCCTTGAACTTGGATGTAATGGCCAGAGTGCTAGCAACTATTTTAGACTATAAGTGAAAGTCATTCAGTTGTGTCTGACTCTTTGTGACCCCATGGACTATACAATCCATGGAATTCTCCAGGCCAGGATACTGGAGTGGGTAGCCTTTCCCTTCTCCAGGAGATCTTCCCAACCCAGGGACTGAACCCAGGTCTCCCACATTGCAGGTGGATTCTCTACTAGCTGTCATCAAGGGAGCCCTTAGCCTACAAGGGTGGGTCCCATAACCTAGCAGTCAAAGAACAAAGGCCTTGGGAATTCCCTGGTGGTCCAGTGGTGAGGACTCCACGCTTCCACCACAGTAGGCAGAGATTCCATCTCTCATCAGGGAACTAAGATCCTGCAAGCCACGCAGTATGACCAAAGAAGAAGAAGAAAAACAGAACTTCAAAAAACTTGGCACAACAAAAAGAATTAGACAACTTTGTGGCACCATCATACCAACCCTACAAATGCCTACTTCTAGACTTCATTTACATGTAAGAAAAATAAGCTACTATCTTGTTTAATCCACAGCATGTGTGTGTGTTTAATATATTCAGTTGAACTTCTACCAAAAACACCCTTTCCCTAGTGAAATATATACTATGTGACTGAACCTGGACCCTGGATTTCTTCTTTCTGCTATCTAACTGTGACAACTTTCACAACATACATGATTGAGAAAACTCAGGCACAGAGATCTTTAATACTTCCCTGAATACTGGAAACATAAATGTATAATGAAATGCTGGATGTTTTAAAATTAAGTGATAATTATCTTCCAGGATTGTTATGATGAATAAATGAGTAAATGTACCCCTTTCTGTCTGCTCTGAAGTCAGTCATTAACCAACAGCTTGCTCAGTTACCAAGGAAATGGTATGACCTTGCTTGAATCTTCACATCTCTATCTCACAGTAACAACTGCTTTCTTGAAAATGTTGTTGACTATGATAGGATCGATCAACTCATATTTAACCAAGCCCTTTACCTGAACAAGACTGCACCTCCCAACAGCCACTCACATATATCAAGGCTGGCCCTGCTTGACAATCTAATAACTTAACAGATAAAACAGATAGAACGAATGCATGTCTTTTGAAACCAATCCCTCCCATAAAGACAGCAATGTATCTATCATCACAATGCATAGTGACTCATCTTATAGCCTCTTAGAGAATTTTCTAGTAATTGGGATAAAAAGGTCCTGGGACTAAATTCCAAAGACAGTAATAGACTCAGCAAGTAACTGCTAGAATCAGTACATATGTCATTTGAATTATATTGCTCTTCTTATGAGATGAGATGGAAGGAAAATATGTGTTCATATCTCAAAACTGGCTGAACCAAGCACCAGGCAATATATGAGATAAGAATCTCAATTTATTTATAATCTCAATTACTTAAGGAATATTGCTTTCACATTTTATACAAGAAGTGTGACAATAATGAGATAAGTTTTTTAATTTGGTTCATAAACTGGCACTGATGGAAAGTTCAAAATAAGACAGAGGAATTGCAAAATGGATGAAACAGGTTTAAAGCCAAGATCATTCATTTGAAAATATATGACGCTCATTTATATATGTAAGCTCTGGTCTATTAAAACCATATATAATGAATTGTGAGGATCAAGTACTGCTAATTTGGTGACAAAATTAAACACTGAAGAATATCTGTGTTTTCCTGCTATTCTTTGAGTTTTTTAAGGAAGTCTTTCAAATGTGAATATACATTTTATTCAACTACATTTTGGAAAAATCTTTAGACTACCCTTTGAGGCAGGATTAAACAGTTAGCTAAAATGAAAATGCTAAGTTGTGGATTACTCACTCACCATGACTTTTCCACTGGTCATCACTTGAAGCTAAAACTGGAGAAACTCTTCTCAATCAATAAAATGTTTGTATTCACAGGGAAGTTTGTGCTATGTATTAACACCTCCTGAGCCTAAAAGTAAAATTAAACCCCATGCCCACCCAATCACGTACTTGGATCTTTGATGAAGGCAGCAGAGGCAGAGAAAAAAGCAAGAGTAATTGGGCTGCCCAGATGCATTTGTGTTAGTGGAAAGAAAGGACATGAAATTCGAGATTATTCAGGCTCGACACTACGAAGCTCAGATGGACACCAATGACCATAGAAGGCCTAACACTGTGTCCAGAAGTGACAGGTCACTAAAGGGAAAGTTGTAACAGAAGAAGGCCTTAATACATCAAGGAAAGAAGCTATGAATAAATGAGAATGCTCTTTTTGCAAAATAGACAAGTGTAATGGATAATAACTCAAAAGTACTCTTAGTTTCTGAGCACATTTTGATCTAAATTAATGACACTGTCATTACCCTAGACAGAGAATGTTCAAACTGTTACCAATGGTTCTAATGTGCTCATATGTTTTGTATCTTCACTGATACCATTATAATATGACTTGGCTTTCCAAACCACAATTTTTTTTTAATATACTTTTCCTTCTCTTCTCCTTTTCCATAATCATATATCTACTTTATTATCATTTCTTCTCTCACCATCTCTCTTATTTCATTTTTTCTCCTCAATTTCTCTTATACCTTTTCCTATTGTGTGTTCTATGGCATTCTTGGTTTAAAAAAAAACAAAACTGAGTCTTAAAGACCAATGACAGAGGTTAAGAGCCAAAGTTCACCTGAGAATAGCCTTAGAGGAATAGTCAATATCAGTAGTCATTAGTCAAAATGAGATACCACTTCACAGCCACTGGGATGGCCATAATCAAAAAGACAGACAATACAAGTATCACTGAAGATGCAGAGTAACTGAAATCTTCTTACATTACTAGTGAGGAATGTAAACTGGCACAGTCAGTTTGTAAAACACTTTTGCAAAAATGAAAACATGAACTTACTATACAATCCAGATATTTATCTACTGCTCCAAAAAAATAAAAATAAAAACATATGTCCACACAAATATTTGTATGCAAATGTATATAGCAGTATTATTCATAATGACCCAAGAGGAAGCCATCCAAATATTCACTGCTTGGTGAATGGATAAACAAGACGTTTATAAACAAAATGCAACTGAATACTATTCAACAATAAAAACTAATGAAATAATGAAATACGCTACAAAAGGGAAAAACCTCAAAAATATTACCTAAGTTAAAGATGTCTGATACAAAGGAAAATTTATATTATTGTTATATTAATGTAAATGTCTAGAAAAGGTAAACCCACAAAGACAGAAAGCAGATGAGTGGTTGCCTGGGGCTGGAACTGGACTGACTGCAAATAAACACAAGAGGTCTTTCTGGGGAGGTGGGGATGTCCTAAAACTAGACTGTAGTAATGTCTGCACAGCTCAACAAATTTATTTAAAAGATTGTAACTGTATGCTTAAAATGGGTGAATTTTACAGTGTGTAAATTATGCCTCAATAAAGCTTTAAAAATACTCTATATCAATTTTTAAATGGTGATAAATACTACTATGACAGGTATCTATTCAGTGAATTTCATTGTAAAGTTAGAGATATATTTGAAAAAAATATATGAAAAAAAAAAAATCTGACAACCTGAGTTCAAAAAGGTGTTAAAATGCCCAGGCAGATTCATAGCACATTGGACGTTACACTTTAGTTCTCCTAGTATTTATAGAGCAGATTGAAATATCCCCTTCATGTGGGATATATACCCCAGTTTATAAGTTCATCAAATTCAAAGCTGTAGGTTATTTATGTAATAACATAAACATTTTTCACATTATTAACATATATTATGAATAGCTTATTTTATAAAAAGTACTTTCATTTTAAAATCAAGCATTGCTTGCCGCTGACCTAAATTCGCATTTTTCAGAAAAGTGGCAGTATTCTTTCCATGTTCTCAGGTGTATATTTCTACCTTTATGATAAACCTTTTCACATCATGCTGTAATGGTCCATCCCATATCTGACTCACTAATCTTGTATAAGTTTCTTGCAGGAGAGACAGTTTTCAATGGATTGTATCACAACTAATAACACATCATTGCTACTCAATGAATCTTGGTTAACCCTTTATGTATTAGTTTTCTGTGGCTGTGACAACAAATGACCACAAATCTGCTGGCAAAACCACAGAAATTTAGTCTCCCACATTTCTGGGGGCCAGAAGTCTGAATTCAAGGTGTTGGCAAGGCCAGTCTCCCTCTGAAGGTTCTGGGGGAGAATTCTTCATGTGTCTTCAGCTTCCAGGTGCTGTTAACATTCCTTGTTTTCTTTGGCTTTCAACCACATCACTCCAAGCTCTGCCACTCCAATCTCACAGGACCTTCTCTTCGGTCTCTTATGAGAATGCTTATCATGGGATTTGGGGCCCACCTGGATAATCTGGGATGACCTTATATGAAGATAATTAGATTTGCAAGAACCCATTTCATGAATGGGCTTCCTTGGTGGCTCTGACAGTAAAGAATCTGCCTGCAGTGTAGAAGACATGGGTTTGATCCCTGGGTCAGGAAGATCCCGTGGAGAAGGAAATGGTTACCCACTTCAGTATTCTTGCCTGGAGAATTTCATGAATACAGGAGCCTGGCAGACTACAGTCTACAGACTACAGACTACAGACTACAGACTACGGGATCGCAAAAGAGTTGGACACAACTGAGCAACACTTTTCACAAACAGAGCCCCATTCACAGGTTCCAAGGATTTGAATGAGGATGTATTTTCTAGGAAAGCCACAATCTACTCATTATACTACATAATCTAAAGATTAATTTAAAAGTCTTTTAAAGAACTTGACAATACCCACATTAAACAAAGTAGTTTAATCACCTTACTGATTAAGTTTTGACTGGAAAATAGTTTTTTTTTTTCACCTATGTCTTTAAACTAAATCCTGGCAGTAGGTTTTACGATGACACTGACTTTGGCCTAAAGGGAAACTATGAAGTGAGCTTTTCCATGACTGAAACAAATATAATTCACTGAAGCATGAGCCAGATATTTTCCCATGCTTTTAGTTCTTTTCAAATTTTTCCTTTTTACTGATAGTAGTTATTTTCCGTGGTTCTTATAACTTGCCAATGGTGTTTTTCCAAAGAGGCATATTTGAATACATCTTGGACTGAAATAAAATATTTTAATTAACTGTAGAGCAATATAAAAAGAAATTTTGCTCTTTATCTTGACATTTTATCACAGCCTTCAGGATCAGAAGCACTGTTATCTCAGTCTTTTATATATGTATTAGTTTGTGTTTGGGGAAAGGATGGGCCTAGTCACATACATCTAGATTTGAGTCATTGCAGTTTACTTGAGCACAGAGTTCTACTGCTTTAATGGAGATGAAAGGAGAGAACAAAAGAATAACATTAATAAATGTTTTTAAAATGAGCCAACAGCTTTTTATTAATAAACCTAACTTTTGGATGTGTCTAGAAGTCA
This sequence comes from Bison bison bison, assembly GCF_000754665.1. Taxonomy (NCBI): domain Eukaryota; kingdom Metazoa; phylum Chordata; class Mammalia; order Artiodactyla; family Bovidae; genus Bison; species Bison bison. The sequence continues at coordinate 15,125,184 of NW_011494942.1, forward strand.
AAAACAGTCAACCTTGACTACCCCACATTTAAATAAGGAACTTGCCAATGCTGTAATGCATTTCTATAGTTTTTCATCTAAATTTTTATTTTTAAATTTAATTTTATTATTCTTTTTTGATCATGATGCAAGACTTGCAGGATCTTAGTTCCAGGATCAGAGGTGGAACCTGTTCCCCCTGTAGTGGAAGCACGGAGTCCTAACTCCTGGACCACCAGCAAATTCGCCATCTAAACTTTTAAAAATCCTGGGAAACTCAAAAGAAAAATCAAAAGAAATCTTTTGGTCTGTAAAGAGGCAACCTCCACCACCAATGTTATTCTCTTTTCTCCCAATTACACCACCAAATTCACTATTTGCAGATAATCTTGAAGCCTTTGATAATACACATTTCCAAGGAAACTAAAGATAAAGTCATGGATCTTAAATTTCTTTTAGAGCTTCTGCCTCACTTTTGTTCCAAAGATAGCAGGTGACTGCCTCCTAATTTACATAAGTCAAATACTATAGCATATATTAAGATGAAAGATTTAAATAAACCTAAAATTACTATTAAAACATTTTTATTTGTCAATTTACTTTTCTTATTTAAAAAGATGAAAACTTACTATATTTTATCAATCTATACCTTTAACTTTTAAAGTTTATAAATATATATGCTAATATTTCCTTAGGATCATTAACATACTAGATTAGATGCTTAAGTTCTTCTGGGGTTGGGTAGAATGATATACAGGAAGGAAACAAACAAACAAAAACCCTTAATACATGCAAAAGGTATTTTGTGCAAATTAACATTATTTATCTTTAAATGTTTAAATTTTTAATTTCCTTGTTTCTAATTTGCACTTGAAGAAGTTTATAAAAGAGCTTTATAAATAACTGACGCATAAGAAGTATTACTCTTATTTAAAGAAAAACAACATGAAAGGAGGTAAAAGGGTTTCTGAAAACCATAAAGGTCTACAGAAGTACACTGAAAGCTTGCTTAGAAATCACACACATGCACTATAAAAACTAGAAGTTTCATGTAAACAGACTTCATAGCTTTGTTTACCAATTTATCCCAGAACCACGAGCCAGGCCTGACCTGTCTAGGGTCTCACCACACACTTGTCAAATGAACAAAGAAATGAAAGAATTCAAGAGTACAGGCATGGAGCACTCAGCCTGAGTACCGGTTCCACTGTCTACAGCACACTAACTGAGTTTCACTTCTTCCCTCATCACTCTGTAAGCCCCTGCCTGAATGGATTCTTGACCTCTTTGTGAGCACATATATCCTGCCTCCCTGGATTCTACTGTAAGCCTCTTTGCATTCCAAGTGTCCACCACAGCACCCTCTCACATCTCAGACAGTATCCAAGGACGATGACGATGCTGGGGGACTGGAAAACCTTCTCTATGTTTAAGGGGGGCAGTGTCTATACAACCACCTTTACAGATAAGCTAGCATATGTGTCCCACCATATCTCTGCTAGAGATGCTTACAAATAATGTCCTCTTTCTTCTCTTATTTTTAAATTGTAGAAGAACTTTAGAATATCAGGGAGAGTTGCTGTTTCAGTGCCTTATCTGACACACTCTCACATCCAATAAACACAGTTGTACTTCAGCACCTACACTCTTACCTAAAATATAGATCTCCGGTATTAATCACCACTATATTATCAAATTCAAATCAGCATCCCACAGTCTTGCCAAAGTATGGACAGACCCTTACTATCATGAAAATCTGAATGATCTCTGTTACTCATCCTTGGAGCCCTGTCAAGTCTCTACAAGATTAAGAGGGAAAGTGGGAAAGAAGGGGTTAAAAATCTCATTCCCTGGAACCACCCTCTACTCTCCAGCTGTGAACAATCAGGCTTGTCTGCATTCCTTCTAGGAAATTCCTGCAGCTTTATTAGGATGAATGGAAAACAGAATTTTTACTTTTTGATACGTAGGGTTATAAATCTACCATGAAGACTGCCAGGGGTTCAGAGTTTATCTGAACAAGCTGGATCTTTAATTCTGGACCTCACAAGATGCTCTACTTAGGAATGTCATATTGTGCTCCAAGGCAGAAAGGGGAGGAGTTGGAGAAACTAGGTTTGTCACTAAGGAAATACTTTCTTTAAATGGAATTATATAAAAGGACAGGTAACAGCTATGCAAAGCAAGGTCCCTAAATATTCATGCTCTGTCAATCTGTAAGTACTTGTTCATATACAATTCTACCTTTTTTCATGGTTAGTCATGATTTTATCATTTTCTCTGAGTTTTGTATCTAATCTTTAAATAAAAAGCTTATTCTTTGACATGAAAATGTGTCATACAGTTCAAGGAAAATAGTATAGGTGAAAGCAACTTAATTTGAATTTTTCAAAGGAGGACATACCAAGAACCTGGATTTGACTACAGATTAATCAATAAACTTTCCAATCTCTACTCCATGAGACAGAATCCTTCTATTTTACTAATATAAAGTACAGGTTTTCTAATATGGGAATTCCTTGTGCACCTTCTTTTTTTTTTTCTTTTGGCTTTTAAGACTTCATCACACGATGGCAGCAATATCCAGAACATAGCTCAATGCATTCAGTTAAATCCACAACAACAAACATACCAAGCAGTGAAAGACTGTGGCCCTTTCTTAAATTAAAAAAATAAACCAACAGTATGAACCAACAGCTAGAGATCTGGATGTACAACATGAACCTGTGGGAGGAGAAAAAAAATCAGGAAAACTGCCTCTCAAAAGCATGAGTCACGTGAGGTCCTCAGGGAATCAGTGTTTCCCTCAAACATAGTAACCTAGAAAATCCTCTTTCAAAAGGGAAGAGTTTTCTCTTTATCGATTAAGCCCAGAAGAAGTTTGTCACTATCAGGAGAATATTCTTTTTAAAAAGTAATTGTTTCACTGCAAATGTCCATGATGGGTTTAAGAATTCTTATAGCATTTTTTTTGTTGGCATCATCCAATTCAGCCTGCAAAATATGGTAAACTTTTCTCTTTATTGATTTAAAATAATTTGATAAAGAATTTGGTTGGTTTGTAAAAAGCATCACTAATGTGGATTAGATTTTGCTCGACCCCAAGCTGCACTTTTTTGCCAACAAAACCCATGAGGAAGCAATGAGAGCTGTATAGTCATCAAAACTTATTCTGCTGAGAAGGACTAGAAATTTCCCAGACCATCCCCCTTGTTTGATGCTCCTGGAAGTCAGTTTTAGAGGTTACCTTTAGCAGATCTTCTCTTTAAACTTTCATAGCTCAGTTCTTCATAAACTTATACAAACTCTTTGAAACCCTTTTATATTTCCTGCCATCATTGGGGAACATTAAATCTGTGGTCACGATTACTTTTTTCCAAGACTCTTGGATTTACTTAGGTTGAATTGTTATAATAATTGGTACCTGATTATCAGGTTAAAAATGATAATTTTATAGATTTCATTGATCTCAGTTAA
>NW_011494942.1:15128739-15161757 GCF_000754665.1 Bison bison bison
ATCTCAGTTAAAACCATTTTATATTGAAAATTAATTTTTGGTTTTCATAACCAATTAATGGTTATATATAACCAAATATAATACCATGACAGTTGATGAGAAAATATTTCTATGTTTTATTAAAATATATTAATTATTTTAATTAAAAATATAACAGCAGGGACTTCTCTGGTGGTCCAGCAGTTGAGAATCTGTCCTGCAATGTATGGGGCATGGGTTCAAACTCTGGTCAGGGAACTAAATACCACATGCCTTGGAGCTTAGAACAAAGCCCATGTGCCTCAACTGCTGAGCCTGCATGCCACAACTAGAGTCCATGTACCACAACAAACATCCTGCATGCTGCAACCAAGACCCAAAGCAACTAAATAAATATAAATAAATATTTTTTAAAAAATACAATAGAAAGTAATGCCAAGTACAGCTTTGTAGCATCAGAAACTAAAGTGGCTTAATTTCAAACCATGCAACCAGAAGGACTAATATAAACAAGCAAATAAATAAATTGATGATGGAAAGTCAAAATGAAAAGGAATGAATCTCAGGGATGTAGCCGATAAAATCATTTCACAAGGAAATTGCCTACCTGGTGACTTCAACACCCTAGTTCTTAGAGATGCTGCAACTTTGGAGGTTGGGGGAGAGATGACAGTAATTACCATAATGAAAATCCATAATCAAATACAAATTCAAAGAGATCTCAAATAGACAAGAACGAGGCTAAATATAAAATGCTGAAATTTAATAGGACAATTTTTTTAGTATCCAAATTTAAGACTTTATAATTTTACAGGTAATGAGAAGAAGTGAAGGAAAATGAAGCTTAACAGGAATGGAAGATCTTGAGGGGACCGTGTTGCTGATAGTACATTTACTGTAATCCTCAAATGATCTGTGTGTCTGGCCCCAGGACTTAACAGTAGACCAGAAAGAACAGCAGAATATAATACCCCAAAATATGCCATTTGGCATAAGAATTATTTTGAGCTGAAGGCAACTGAGAAGCAGCAGATGCAGGCAAAGTCCCTTGCTCTCCTTCTCTCTGCCTAAAAGTAGGATATAAATCTTCAAAGGCATGCTTCCTCCCCTCTCCAGGACAAAAGTTCATCACTGGAGACAACTTCAGACCTTTACCAACCTGGAGACAGCACTGGAGGAAACTAACAAACTTTACTAATTAGCTTTTTTCCACCATTAGTTTTCTCTAGTATATTTACCTTCTTATAGTTTGTTGCCCTTGGAATCCTGAAACTACTTCCCTTCGTTCTATCCTTTCTCTGTGAACTTACTTTTCTCTGTTGAAGATGCTATATAAGCCACAATTCTAAGCAACTGCTTTGAATTACTCAGTTTTCCCTGGATGTGTTAATAAACTTCCCTTTGCTTTTCTCTTATTAACCTGTCTAGTACTGTAGGGTCTCATTCAAGAACTCAGAAAAGTAAAAGAAACATTATTTTTCCTCCAATATAGCTGCATGAACAGAATCCTAGACCATAAGGAAGAAAATGCAAGTTCTATTCCTCTTGGAGAATTAAACTCTAGTCATCTCACTTCTTAGAGATGTTCACTAATTACAGCATATCTAAGGAAGAGTGACTAGAATAATAAGAACTGGTATATGAAGAAAACTGGTTTGTGGGATATGGCATATAGAATATGGAAAACTGGTATATGAAGAAATACTAAAGAATGGGAAGGTTTTTCTCCTTAAAAAAAATGATATAGGAGGAGAAAATGTTGCCTGAATATATGTGCAGAACTATTGGTAGAAGAAGGGTCAAATTTTCCTCACCCCAAAGGAATGGGCAGCCTCAGAAAGTAGTGAGGCCAGGGTTGCTCAGAGTTCAGAGTAGAGGCCAAACACAGATGAAGAGGGTCCTATGGGAGGGGTCAACTCTATGATCAACCACCAAGGTCTCTTCAAACCCTAAGAGTCTACAGTTGGTGCACTGACCAAACTCAGGAACTCTTCTCTGGTTACTGGTTGCTAGATCCAGCCTGTCCGAGAGAAACCTCAGCATGTGCAGGTTGGTTTCAAAGAATCATAATCAAGTGATCTACTTCTTGCATTACTGAAATTCTAATACCAAAGATGTGTCTGCTTCCGGCCAGAAAAAAAGGCATCATATAAACTATAAAACGCTATAAAAAGGAGCACTGTGATTCTCATTACCATTTCTCTCTTTTTTAGTTTTCACAGGTTCCCCTGGGGCCCAGGATATGTTTCCTACAATTCTCCCTAAATGTCCCAGAAATACAAGCAATCTACCAGGGATGTTGACTCAAAGGGAGGCAGAGAATTTTGTCACCCCCACATAAAGTCAGCATGTGGTACCCAAACAATGCCACCAGAATTCACAGAAAGAGCTTCATAGAGAGGGTGAAATCTGACCTGGGACCTGCGGAAAGAAAAAGGTCATGGTGAAGGGAGACATGCACTTCCCAAAGGGAAGCCAGGGACATTAAAGGCAGAGACAAGAACAAAACTAACACACTCCACTTTGTGGTTCCCTATATGTTGAGATCTAAAGGAACTGCATTTCCCTTCTGCCCAAGTGTTCCACACTCATCTTCTCTCTGCTCTAAAGGAATGAAAAGAAAAGTGTATCTCGGTTTGTGCATGAGCCACAATGCCAGTGAGGTAGTGCTGTTAGTGCCATGATGGAGTTTGAGGTAATTACTTCCACATTTTGGCTTCTTCACTAAAATGGAATGTGAAGGGGGTGATTCTGGAAGTACTTTAACAGGCTTTGGAGCAAATGTTTTCACCTGAAAACACCCACTCCAAGAATCTTACACCACACAGAGACGGACATCCACGAAAATAATTTTCACACTGTATGGCGAGAATCAGTTCACTGACAATTCTGTTAATTCTGTAGATGGCATTCCATGTAGGTGTTTCATTTCTATATACTTAGTTACATACATAAATAGAAATTTTGTTGATGATGCTGCCTGTGTGTTTATGTCCAAAAAAAAAAAAAAAAACACTGGCCGGGAGGAAGGGAACAGTGGAGAGAGAGGTTGAAAACAGCTGTTCAGATACCTGTTCAGATACTTGGCTCACTCAAGTAACACAAAGATGTCTTCATTCAACATACACTGCCCCAGACCTTTCTATGTGCCAGGCAGTGTGCCCAGCACTGTGGGACACACCAAAGCAGAAAGCAGACACAGGCCTTGACCTCTGGGAGCTTTCAGTTTCCTAAAGTAGACGTCACACAAATACACAATCAAGGACTGTTGTTAAGAGCTGAAATGGAAGGATACAGGATTGCATAACGACTGTATAACAAGGTGACCTGATTTACTTTAAGGAGACATAGGCTTTGTTCTTGTACACTGCCTGTACATTAAGGATGTAATAAATAAGTGGATGAATGAGTATAGTTACTGCTGCTGCTAAGTCACTTCAGTCATGTCCGACTCTGTGCAACCCAATGGATGGCAGCCCACCAGGCTCCTCCATCCCTCGGGTTCTCCAGGCAAGAACACCGGAGTGGGTTGCCATTTCCTTCTCCAATGCATGAAAGTGAAAAGTGAAAGTGAAGTCGCTCAGTCGTATCCGACTCTTCGCGACCCCATGGATTGCAGCCTACCAGGCTCCTCTATCCATGGGGTTTTCCAGGCAAGAGTACTGTAGTGGGGTGCCATTGCCTTCTCCGGAGTATAGTTAAGGGATGAATAATTAAAGACAAGAAAGGTAACAACAATTTAATATACTTTATTTACTAAATAAATATATATGAAAGACACAGAGCAAATCCAATTAAAATGGACACTGAAAATCATAGGAACAAATAATTTGGTTGGAAGTTACTTCAGAGACCACCTGAAACCACCAAAAGTGGTTACTAATCACCAGGCCCCTCTGACAATCTGAAAACAAGCCAAAGCTGCATAGAACTGCAGTGGCACACTCCAAGCCCCGGGACCCTGTTAAAAACGCTTAATTTAATGATATTTTACCCATAATCCCACTCAGGACAGGACCACTCTGTACATTTCCAAGCAGACTCCAGGGGACCCAGACAGCCAGGTCTTTTGGAAAACTTGGGTCAGTAGAATACATTCTAAAGACAAGATACTTTCATGTTAGAGCACACACACACATACCCAGACCAAACCAAACATACATCTAGAATCTATGCAAAAGATTTTACATTCAATACCTGGTGTGTCAGGAAATTAATTTAGGCAGGACAGTGAAATAGGAAAAAAGCAAAGATAAAATATTTCCACATTAGACACAAGTAAGGAACAAGTCATTTCCATGTTCTACTTTTTAAAATACAAATACATTCAAAAGAAAAACTGTGAATGAAATATCTCAAGACTTTCAAAAGAGGGAAAAAAGTGGAAGAGAAACCAGAGAAACTCTGCACCTCCTGGAGCCTGCCTACCTTTCTCTGCCCTCTATCCTCTGCAGGAATTAAATGCCAGACGAACAGAGCCAGTCACAACAGGAACACGTTGTGTCAGATACACACATGCCTTCTAAAAAGAGTTTAAAAATTTTACAATACCTTTATAGTCACATGTTTTAAAAAGTGCTTCTACAAATTTAAGTCTTGTTCTTTCCTGCACACTCACCTGTGAGGCGGGCTTCTCGACGTTTCTGCTACAGTCTAATGACACAGTGGAGACAGCACAAAGCCAGAAGTGCGATCCAATGACAGAAGGGGAGTTGCCCTGTCATCACAGAGACAATCTACACGTGAGGGCAAAATACCCTGAAAGGAGTATTTTGAGAGGAGTTGCTGAGAGGAGTTGACCGAGGGATAGGATCGGCCAGGGCTCTCCTGCACCCCATCACTAAAACATGTTTCTCTCCACCTCTGCTCAAACAGAATTTGTGTCTATTTCTGTTTTCTCACTTGTTTCTCTCATTTCTATTGAACAACGTTCCTGAATCAAGCAGCTGCCACACTGCTAGCTTGTTTCCAGACTGAGTTACTCCAAAAGCAGCCTGCACCCAATTTCTGGGGTCTGCAGAGAATCTGTAGGCCTGTTAGGACACAGCTGATGCCTTGTAAGTCATTTGGCCGCTCGTGCTCCCACTGCATGCCAATTAGTCTGCAGGCTGCTCTTTCTCTGCAGCCATCAGAACCGTACTCCTATCTCAGGGATGTCTCAGGAACCACGTGACTGAGATACCAAATGAAGCTGATGCCCATTGTTTGTCATCAACCTGGAACTCAAATGGCCTTGGCGCAACACATCTGAACCCTTAAAAGATCATTCTTATGGAAGAAAATATAAAAGTTAGATATTTCACAAGTTCAGAAGGAGACATATTTTACACAGGAGCTAGTTTTACGTGATGATCTAGAAAGGAACACTATATAGGATTATTAACGGATTTCCATGAGTTCCCATGCATTAGCACTGTGCTTTCCTTTCCTCTGAAATATGTCACTACTATCTACATCATCCTCTGTGTTCTTAATACCAAAAGTTATGGACATTGAACTGGAACACTGCTGTCACCAGTTTAGCTCAAGCTATTAACTGCACATGGCACCTTATTTTTAACATTAGTATAATGAAGTGAGAAGGACTGAGAAGGACTGAAGCAGCAGACAGTCAGGGATTTAAGGCTTGGGGGCAAGACCTTAAAAAGCTGCTGGCATTCTGCAAGCACTTGGCAAATGGTTTTGGAGCCACTTTGCAAAGCAGCCCTGTTTTAGCCTGTGCACTAGTATCTGGGAGGCTTTTTATGAGAGGTCACTACCTCTAGCAGAACATGGACTTCTCAAATAAATACCACCAGGAACAGAATCCCCCAACTGACCAGCCTGACCATCTCAGAGCAGACTCATCATCTGACATCCAGCGGCACCATTGCCAGCACTACTGTGGGGCATGCAAATCACTCTTATGTAAAGACACTCACTAAACACTCAGGTATTTAGACCAGTGAGCATCTTGAAAAAAGTTTAATCCTCACATATGCTGCTGTCTTAATTAGAATTATTTTTCCCCCAACCTATCACCTCATTTTTATTAAAGTAGCATTTATCAAACAATTTCTTACCTGAGGACACCTCTCATTCAAAAACTACTGAAGAAACAAAAAAATTTTTACATTTTATATCTAAGAAGAAAAAAATTAACTTTTAATCCTCAGCAATAACATTAAGTCCATTGCCTATTAAGATATTTTAGTTTAAAAATCTAATTTTCTAAACAAAAAAAAATAATGAAAGGAGTAGGATTTTTTAAAATATTTTTTGCAAATCTCTTAAACCGGCTGATTTAAGAGAACAGAAACTAAATTTCTGTATTTCCTTCCACATTCAATCTTCTGCTATACATTGTTTGGGTGGAAGTATGGGAAGATAGTCTGTCCTTCCTTAAGTGTGTCTGGAAAAAGAGCATTTTCATAGTTTTCTAGGTAATCATGGATATCTTTTGATACTACATCAGTCAACAAGGGTTAGTTACTTAGAGCTTAGTTGCAATGTAGAGTTCACTGGTCTATCTTGAACTCTGAATAGATCTTTTACACTGACTATAATAGTTAATTTTATGTGCCAATTTGACTAGGCTATGATGTCGAGTTATTTGGTCAAACACCAGTCTAGATTTTGCTGTGAACATTTCTTGTAAAATTGATTAATATTTAAATCAGTAGATACTGAATAAAGCAGATTACTCTCCAGGATGTGGGTGGGCCTCATCCATTCAGTTGAAGAGCTTAAAAGAAAAAGACTGAGGTCCGCAGAAAAAAAAGAGAATTCTGTTTCCAGACTGCAGCATGAAAACTGTTCCTGAATTTTCCAACCTTTGTACTCAGAACTACATCAAACTATTTCTTGAATTTCCAGCCTACCAGCCTGCCTGCAAACTTCAGATTTACCCAGCCCTCACAACTGCATGAGCCAATTCCTTAAAATAAATATCTCTCTCTAGCTATGTATCAATATATTCTATTTGTTCAATTCTCTGAAGAACTCTGACAAATATATGCATGATCTTATAATATCATGCATTGGTCATTTGGAAAATACTAGGTCACTGAATTACACAAACTTTCAAAATATTTATACATATTTCATTATACAATATTTTGAAAAGCCTATTTGCTACTATCACAACCAATCTTTGAAAGCTTTTTGATACTGGAAAGTTCGTTAAGCTCACAATGTCAGCTTAAAGTTTTCAAAAATTTTGATTTCTGCTGGAAAACTTGAATTTTTGCACTAGTAATAAATATTATTAGTCGTTTTCTTTGAAGTATGGGTTTCATTGCTCATTTTGGAGAAAGTGCTTATTAAAAAATAGTCTGAATAATCATTTCAGTAAGTTTTTCTACTAAAAACTATATTTCATTTTTAAAAGAGAAGTTGGTATGGCTTTCCACTTAGACAATCACACAACACTTCTCCAGACATCATTCTCTTGTGCACAGCAGAAGAGCTTATGCAGGCTGCCAATTTCTTCACACAGAATATTAAGAAGAAATATACTCCATTGTTGACGTTTAATACAAAATTACTTTATATTGCTTCATCAAGAACATTCTTGAGTGAAAAGGGCATTTTTTTAAACTGCAAGTGTGCAGCAGTATGTACAATGACTGCTATCACAGTTTGGTGCCACTGTCTTGATCTGTGATAAAAGGGCAATTGTTCTGCCTATCACAGCCTTTGCATTATCAATGCAAATATTAACAGAGTAAAAAAGGCAAAAAGCTGCTTTTATTATCATCAGAATGGGTGGACCTCACAGACCCCTAAAAGGGCCTGGATCTTCAGAGCAGTTTAGGAACCACAGAAGTGACCTGCCTTCCAAGTTTACCTACCAACAAGTTCCAGAGGGGAAACTCAAGCTGGTATGCAGATGCTGGGCTGGGTAATTTCCTGGTCATACTGGTCACTGAAAGGGGATGGCCCCAGGAGCCATGATCTCTAAACTGGGGTACACAGACCAGGGTACACAAAGACTCTCTAAGATTAATTCCCTTCAGAAGCACTAAAGGCCAGATGCTACTTCTAGTTCTTGGGGTCTACTATTCCTTTCACATTATTTCTGACTCCTTCTTTATAAAAGAAACAGTACCTGTTTCAGAATAGAGTACTGTCCGGATGGTAAGTTCTCTCAGAGCACCCAACAAAAGTATAATTAGAAATGCTGGTATTTGTGTTGCAAAAGAAAAGGACTATAAAGACTGGAGAAAACTCATTTTATAAGTGAACTGGTTTCCAACTGAATGCTTTCAACAAATTGAAGCAGGGTCTAATGGAGTCATTCATTTAAAGATCATTTAAAATATCTGATAAAAGATCAGTAAGTGATTTTTTGACAAATAATCCAAAAAGAGTTCAAGGAATTGAGGAACTTTGTTATATCAAGACTCCTTTCATCTCATCTACTCATTCATATATAAAATTTTCTCATCTAAGGATATAAATGAAAAATTGGTATAACCATGATTCTGAACCCAGATTCTTTCCGGTAACAAATAATTTCATTATTTAATATATGAATTTAATTGTAAAATAATTTCAGAAGATATTTCCACCTCCTTAAGAGATGCATTTCCAATAATACTTTACTTTTTATTTTTAATAAGTATGAACAAAATAATATAGCAACACCTTATAATACTAATTCTGGGCTAGAAATTATTCTAAGCCCTTTGTTGTTGTCCGGTCACTCAGTCATGTTTGAATCTTTGCAACTCCATGGACTGCAGCACACTAGGCTTCCCTGTCCTTTATCATCACCCAGAGCTTGCTCAAACTTATGTCCACTGGGTCGGTGATGCCATCCAACCATCTTATCCTCTGTAGTTGGTGTTATTCTCCTGCCTTCAATCTTTCCAAGAATCAGGATCTTTTCCAATAAGTCAGTTCTTCACATCAGGTGGCCAAAGTATTGGAGCATCATCTTTAGCATCAGTTCTTCCAATGAATATTCAGGACTGATTTCCTTTAGGATTGACTGGTTGGATCTCCTTCCAGTCCAAGGGACTCTCAACAGTCTTCTCCAACACCATAGTTCAAAAGCATCAATTCTTTGCCACTCAGCCTTCTTTACGGTCCAACTCTCACATCCATACATGACTCCTGGGAAAACTATAGCTTTGACTACACAGATCTCTGTCGGCAAAGTAATGTCTCTGCTTTTTAATATGCTGTCGAGGTTTGTCATTGCTTTTCTTGCAAGGAGCAAGCATCTTTTAATTTCATGGCTGCAGTCACATCTGCAGTGATTTTGGAGCCTAAAAAAATAAAGTCTGTCACTGTTTCCACTGTTCCCCCATTTATTTGCCATGAAGTGATGGGACCAGATGCCATGATCTTAGTGTTCTGAATGTTGAGTTTTAAGCCAGCTTTTTCACTCTTTCACTTTCATCAAGAGGCTCTTTATTTCCTCTTCAATTTCTGTCATAAGGGTGGTGTCATCTGCATATCTGAGGTTATTGATATTTCTCCCGGCAATCTTGATTCCAGCTTGTGCTTCATCCAGCCCAGCATTTTGCATGAGGTACTCTGCATATAAGTTAAATAAGCAAAGTGACAATATATAGCCTTGATGGGCTCCTTTCCCAGTATGGAACCAGTCCGTTGTTCCATGTCCGGTTCTAACTGTTGCTTCTTGACCTGCATTCAGGTTTTACAGGAGGCAGGTGAGATGGTCCGGTATTCCCATCTCTTGAAGAATTTTCCACAGCTTGTTGTGATCCACACAGTCCAAGGCTTTAGCATAGTCAATGAAGCAGATGTTTTTCTGGAATTCTCTTGCTTTCCCTATGATCCAATGGATGCTGGCAATTTGATCTCTGGTTCCTCTGCCTTTTCTAAATCCAGCTTGAATATCAGGAAGTTCTCAGTTAACATACTGTTGAAGCCTAGTTTGGAGAATTTTGAGCATTACTTTGCTAACATGGGCTTCCCTTGTGGCTAAGCTGGTAAAGAATCCGCCTGCAATGCAGGAGACCTGGGTTTGATCCCTGGGTTGGGAAGATCCCCTGGAGAAGGGAAAGGCTACCCACTCCAGTATTTTGGCCTGGAGAATTCTATGGACGGTACAGTCCATGGAGTTGCAAAGAGTTGGACACAACTGAGCGACTTTGACTCACTCACTTGCTAACATATGAAATGAGTGCAATTGTGTGGCAATGTAAACATTCTTTGGCATTGCCTTTCTTTGGGATTGGAATAAAAACTGACCTTTTCCAGTCCTGTGGCCACTACTGAGTTTTCCAAATTTGCTGGCATATTGAGTGCAGCATTTTAACAGCATCATCTTTTAGGATTTGAAATAGCTCAGCTGGAATTCCATCACCTCCACTAGATTGTTTGTTCACTACAAACAAATATTTATATATAAAATTTTTATATTTTATATATATAAACATATATTTATTCACTTAATCCTTATAACACCTGTATTATATTAATCCCTGTTTTACAGATAAGGCAACTGAAGACATATAGCAACAAGAATTAGAGCTAGGATTTAAACTCAGACTCAAGAGTGTGTTTTCAACTACTATATTATGCTACTTTATACATTATTTAAAATGTTTTGATAAACTGAATATTAATACTAATATACAGTTTTAATACTTAGACATTAAGGACATGGAAAATTTTTAAATCATATTAATATATTTGTAGACTTTTATTGCAAAGAAATATGATATAGTGATTAATAAAAACATAAAGCTGTATTACATTAGAATGAGATCTTAAATGGAATGGAAATATGAATTCAAAGTGGAAAAAAATAATGTAAAATTTGAAGTAATAAAAAGGAAGCTTAATGATGTGTTTTAAAAATGTATGACGGTAGATGACAAATCACTTTTAGCATTTATATTCCATTGGACACATTAAAAATAGGGATAATTTTATTTTAAATTGTCAATATATATAATATATGGGATGGCCATCTGATGCAAAGAAATGACTCACTGGAAAAGACCTTGATGCTGGGAAAGATTGAACATATAAGGAAAAGGGGGTGGCAGAGGATGAAATGGTTAGATAGCATTACTGACTCAATGGATCACATTTTGAGCAAACTCCGGGAGACAGTGAAGCACAGGGGAGCCTGGTGTGCTACAGTCCATGGAGTCAAACAAGACTTAGCAAAGAGTTGGACATGACTTAGCGACTGAACAACAACAGGGATTTTACAGCCTTTGTAAGTGGTGCAAACTTATGCAGAAAAATTTTAGATGCTAATCTAAATATAGAGAGAGTCCATGGATTTTCCAAATTAATTTCAATAGTAAGTGCATCAAAATGTTTATAATACAGTCCTTGATGATGAATACATTTCCAGAATCTTCTCCTGAAGAGCTTTGGTAGATTGACTTGAAGTCCACATGTCTAAAGTGAATGAGGTCTGTGGAACTCATATGTGATGGATCAGCTTTACCAACCGCAACACTGTTAATTTACCAACTGTCATTCCACTGGAAATGGGATCAGTTTTATTTATGATCAAAGTGCAACGCACCTGTGTTCCTAAATAAAAATTAAATAAATTTAACAAGGTCTGAGTCTGAAGAGAGTTAGCAATTATAATCTTTAATTTAAATGTTCATATTAGATTTGAAGTAGTACTATCCTATAACCTTCACTTTTAATTTGACAGCAGCAAAATCATTGGTAAACACTGGGATTTTAAAACTTTTGTCATATTGGGATTTATAATTCCTTCCATAAATGGAAGCTTGCATACTTCATTATAAATTAATAATCCAGTAATTACTCTCCAGTTAGGCAACAATGTTGAACTTGCAACTGATTTCTGATTAAGTAATGACAGGCACAAAACAAAAAGAAATACTCTATAACACAATGAATATCACTTGCAATAAATTAAGCCCACTCAAACACTGTTTTCCTAATTACTATGCACGTTCTAAGTTAAAATGTCAAGTACAGGAGCGTTCTGTTTCTAACAGTCGTGGAGTACTCTGTATTGGTCCAATGCTTCCATGAAAAACAACTTTAAATTTTGCAGTAAATACCAAAAATAACTACTGCAGGCACTAGAGAGTAATCAAAAGCAGGCAGAAATCAGAGGGAAATTTGAAGAAGGGAACAGCACTTTTTTTATGCTGTATTATTTTTCCTTTTTTTTTTTATGGCTCTTCATCTGAAGGGAGGGAAAACCAGCTCCACTTAGTACAGCAGCTGAAATGCTGACAGAAAGCCCCAGCCCTACTAGCTTGAAGAGCTGAGGACAGAGTCCAAGACAACCAAGGTAGCCATGACGTGAGGGAGAATCCCAGAAGACTGTCCCAAATTCTGTGCAAAAACTTCTGCCCAAACTTCTGGCTGGCAGCCAGTGTACATATACAAAGCAGAACTCCAAATAGACCTTAAGACTATAAGATTGATACAAAGATTTCAGCTGACATCTAATACCAGAAGAAAGAGTTGAAAATTTTGTGTAGCCATGCTAACTGCTACTATAAGATGCCTTTACCAATATCAAGAATACTATCCAAAATCACTATGCATATGAAAAACAGGAAAATGTGATTCAAATACAAGACAAAAAGCAATCCATGGCCACCCAGGTATTATTAGGAGACAAGAATTTGAAAGCAGTTATTATAATTATGCTAGGAAAATATGCTCTTTTTTAGGAAAATATGAACTTCCAGATGTTCAAGCTGGATTTAGAAAAGGCAGAGGAACCAGAGATCAAATTGCCAATATCCGTTGGATCATCGAAAAAGCAAGAGAGTTCCAGAAAAATATCTACTTCTGCTTTATTGACTATCCCAAAGCCTTTGACTGTATGGACCACAACAAACTCTGGAAAATTCTTAAAGAGATGGGAATACCAGACCACCTGACCTGCCTCTTGAGAAATCTGTATGCAGGTCAGGAGGTAACAGTTAGAACTGGACATGCAACAACAGACTGGTTCCAAATAGGAAAAGGAGTACGTCAAGGCTGTATATTGTCACCCTGCTTATTTAACTTATATGCAGAGTGCATCATGAGAAACGCTGGGCTGGAGGGAGCACAAGCTGGAATCAAGATTGCCAGGAAAAAAATCAATAACCTCAGATAGGCAGATGACACCACCCTTATGGCAGAAAGCAAAGAACTAAAGAGCCTCTTGATGAAAGTGAAAGATGAGAGTGAAAAAGGTGGCTTAAAATTCAACATTCAGAAAACTAAGATCATGGCATCTGGTCCCATCACTTCATGGCAAATAAATGGGGAAATAGTGGGAACAGTGACAGACTTTATTTTGGGGGGCTCCAAAATCACTGCAGATAGTGATTGCAGCCATGAAATTAAAAGATGCTTGATCCTTGGATAAAAAGTTATGACCAACCTAGATAGCATATTAAAAAGCAGAGACATTACTTTGTCAACAAAGTCTGTCTAGTCAAAGCCATGGTTTTTCCAGTAATCATGTATGGATGTTAGAGTTGGACTATAAAGAAAGCTGAGCACTGAAGAATTGATGCTTTTGAACTGTGGTGTTGGAGAAGACTCTTGAGAGTCCCTTGGACTGCAAGGAGATCCAACCATTCAATCCTAAAGGAAATCAGTCCTGAATATTCATTGGAAGGACTGATGTTCAAGCTGAAACTCCAACACTTTGGCCACCTGATGCAAAGAACTGACTCATTGGAAAAGACCCTGATGCTGGGAAAGATTGAAGGCGGGAGGAGAAGGGGACAACAGAGGATGAGATAGTTGGATGGTATCACTGACTCCATGGACATGAGTTTGAGTAAACTCCAGGAGTTGGCAATGGACAGAGAGGCCTGACGTGCTGTAGTCCATGGGGTCGCAAAGAGTCGGACACGACTGAGCGACTGAACTGAACTGAACTGAGGAAAATATTATCATAATTAATGAACCAATAGGACACCTAAGCAAAATTATGTTAAAAAGCACTAAATGTAAGTTCTACAACTAAAATACCTACACACACAAAGATATAAAACAAAAATTCTCTGAATGAGCTGAACGATATGTTAAAAAGAGTAAAATTGAAGATATATCAAAAGAATTGATCAAATTGATCTAATCTGAAGGTACAAGAATAAAATAAAAATGAACAGCATCTCAGTAACAGTATGGAACATCTAAGATCTGTATAACTGAAGCCCCGGAGAAAAAGGAGAGAGAATATAGTAGTAAAACAAATTTTAAAGAAATAATGGCTAAAACATTTCCAAATTTTGTAAACTGTATAAATTTAAGATTCAGGGAATTCAGTAAACGCAATATAGTATAAGTGCAAAGAAAGCCACACCTAGAAGAAAATAAGTACAAGAGAATAACAGTATAATATCTGATGATCTATTACTGAAAAAAAAAGGACAACATAAGGCAATGCACCATTACCATTAAAATGCTGAAACAAAACAAGTAGGGAGCAGTCATCTTAAAGCAAGTCTAAGAAACTGAGAAGGACAAAATGATTTCGCGATGATAAAATCTCTCTCCCACAATATGGTAATAACATAGTAACAGTGGTCAGTTCTATCAGGGGCAGAACAGACACAACAAGGGAACTCCTTTTCCACCAAATGCCCCTCTGTATCCTTTCATACAGACTTCTGAATACAATCCAGCTATTCAGAAATGCTAAATATTTTAAAGCCTAAACAATAAAAAATACATCATATATCTGTTATAAGACCTATGTTCCTTTTAATTTGCTACTGCATGCCTAATGATGTGGTCAAGAGTTATTAAAATATACATCCATAAATCTAAAGGAAGTGAAAATGAGCACCCAAGGGAGAAGTCAGTGAAGTCCATAAGCTGAGGCAAGGGAAAAAACCCACACAAGAAAGATAAGCCTGAGCTTCAGCATAGGGAGAAAGTGCTTCTATCTGTTATATCAAAACTATGTTCCTTATGAATTTGCCTTTTCATTTCAAGTGAAATGCTCCCCCAATTAAAATATGCCTTAATAAACCTAGAAATAATGAAGATAAGCACCTCACAGATAAGAAAAGTCAACAAAACTTGAAGGGGCATAATACAAGAACCAACTTCGTGAAGCTCCATGATAGTGACAGGTGGGAATTTGGGTTGGAAGCTTAATCCGCATTCAACTTTAACAATAACTCCATTTACAGGATGTACAACAGACTCAGAAAAAATATGATTTCATATTTAAAAGCCACAATTTAATCCCCTATACTATTTTACCAGAGAAGCAGCTTGGCAGAATGGTTGATAGCACAGTTTTAAGCTGGCCCAAATTGCTTCAAATCATGGTTCTGTTGCTTATTAGCTGTGCAACCTTGAATAAATGCCTCAGTTTCCTCATTCAGAAAATGGGAATCGTACTTTCCTGGTGGAACAGTGGATGGGAGTGCGGGCAATGCAGGGGACACAGGTCCAACCCCTAGTCCAGGAGGATCTCACGTGTTGTGGAGCAACTAGGCCTGCAAGCCACAACTCCTGGAACCCGCACCTTAGTGCTCTGCAATAAGAGAAGCCACCGCAGTGAGAAGCCCGTGCACCTGAATGAAGAGTAGCCCTGCTTCCCACAACTAAAGAAAGCCCCTGTGCAGCAAGGAAGACTCAGTGCAACTAAAAAGAAATAGATTAATTAATTTTTTAAAAAAGAAAATGAGAATAATAATAGTGCCTATCTGATACAGTTTCTGTAAAGACCAAACGAGGTAGCAGAGTATTAAATTTTTTGAAACAATATCTGACACATAATAAACTGTAAATGTGTCTATATGTTTATAAATGTTACACAGTAATTAAGATTACAAGTGTAAATATAAACTTTGTTGCTTAAAATCAGTTTGCTTTTCTGTAAAATAGCTTCAATGATCTTTGTATTTGATTAAATTTGATAAGTATAAGCTATTGGAATAACATACAAAAGTTATTTTAGTTTTAGAATGGCTACAATTTGTTGCTCTAGAAAAAGGAATCTCCCTTGCCACACAGTGCCATGTATACACTCCATAAGGGCTTTTCTCAAACATAAATAAACTCAAAGTGTTTAAAGTGTTCCAATTTCAAGATTGCAGATGGGATTTCCAAGATTCAAATATTGATTCAAAGCCATGAAGCTCCCACGTAAAACAGTACAGGGCTCTGTCCGCACTGTCTCCATAGTTTGGAACAGATAGAGGCGAATTCTGGTAGTGTGGAAGTTAGATCCTCTCATGGAAAAACAAAATGTCAGATAAAATATTTTTAAAATCCAGTTTGTAAATATATTGATGAGCTGGGTAAGAACTTCTCAGAGACCAAATATCAGGTGCGAATGGAACATCAAAAGGGTAAGGGGACTAGGAAAGCAATTGCAAGCAAAATTATAGTAGAACTTTCTAGTCCTTAGCCTTATAGCTACTATAAGAATAAAAGAAAATAACCCAGTGACCACCCAAGATGCGGAATCAGTAAAGGACTCTGTGCACACATGCTCAGTCATGTCTGATCCTTTGTGACCCCATGGACTGCAGCCCGCCAGGCTCCTCTGTCCATGGGATTCTCCAGGCAAGAACAATGGAGTGTGTTGCCATTTCCTTCTCCAGGGGATCTTCCCAATGCAAAGATTGAACCCGTGGCTCCTGCAGCTTCTACACTGGCAGGCAGATTCTTTACCTGGGAAGCCCCAAAGGACTCTTCCCCTGCATAAAGCTGGGGTTCTAAAGGATTGCACTCTCAGGGTAAGGGCATTACAAGGAAACTTAATTGATACAAACAATGGCAATGAATAGGGGAAGAAAATCTCCTTTGAGAATTTATAATCACAAAGGGACGAGCATAAGGTTTCACAGCTTGAATTCACCAAAAGAATTGGAGAATCACCGTATTCTCCAAAAAGCTACCAGTTGAAATTTAAAGTACTCCTGGGTTTTGTACTGTCCTCCAAGCAAATGAAGCAAATACAGATTATGCAACCCAGGCATCTAAGTATTCACACAGAAAATGTTCCAAGAAAGATGGGCTCAGAGTAAATCATCAAAAATATGCAAGTAAACAAAGCACCATGAGAGGGCCTGCAGGGAAAAAAAGCCAAAATTAGACCCACAAAGGCTTCATAAATAAAAATTGTCTGAATCGGAATATAAACTTCCATATTTTATCAATCTAAAGAGCCATCCATTTTAAAATGCACCATTATTTTATTTAAAACAAAGAGGAAAACAACACCTATACAACAACAACTATAACTGTAAGCTGCATCTCAACTTCAGAGATGCCAGATGTAGGGGGAAAACACTTATCCTAGGACGACTGATATGCACTTAGTATCTCAGTATGTTAGTACTGGGTCTTCCCTGGTGGCTCAGTGGCTAAAGAATCCATCTACAATGCACGATATGAATGTTTGACCTCTAAGTTGGGAAGATCCCCTGGAGGAGGGAATGGCAATTCACTCCAGTATTCTTGCCTGGATAATCCCAGAGGAGCCTGGTGGGCTAGTCCATAGGGTCACACAGAGTCAGATATGAGTGAAGTGAACACACACACATTAGTAGTGTGTAGTAAGAATGATCTTATGACTGATTCCCTGAAGGCTGACTTCCTGCAAAGCTCAATCAAATCCTTTTACAGCTGACTTCAGGGTCAATCCTTGTACAGTACTGAGGCTACAGATCAACCCAAGGGTCTACTATCAAGCTGGGAACCAGGCTTGGACCTCAGACTCCTTCCTCATCAGCCCAAGGGAGGAAGTGGTATTCCCCTGATCCTTGAATACTGAGGTGGCAGAACAGAGATGAAGGTCAAGGTTTAGTCTTGTCAGAATGCTATACCCAAAGGTTTGAACTCCATTCATTTATCATATTAAGAGGGGAGTGGTAGTACACTAATCTTGCAGCCTAGACATTCACAGCTCTAGATTCATATTCCTTTTCCTATTGTCTTATAACTCTCCATGCTATATCCCTGAACATATTGCATAATAATGGGCAAGGGGGGGATGAACATATCTACATGGACTCCTCTTCTGTGAATATCCCCCAATATAAATGGTGCCAGGTAATCCGAGGTGTGTACTCTCAGGTATTTCACATTTTCTTGCTCTGTAATGTCTAAGGAATCTATAAATAATTGTAAGAAGAAAAAGCATATTTAAAAGACTAAGAAGATTTGAAGAAAAACTAAAGAGATATATATATTTAAAATTTGCAAAGAGGGTAGATATTGTGCTTTATGTTCTTACCACATACATAAATTACTAACTATAATAAAGGAGGTGGTGGATGTTCATGGACTTGATGGCAACAATGGTTCCATAGGTAAATATTTATTCTCAAACCGACTTAGTTATATATTAAATATGTATCACTTTCTATATATGTCATTATATCTCAGTAAAATGTTTTAAAGTATGTTTTGAAATATTAAACTCCATGAACAGTTTTACAAACACAAAGAATCAAAATAGAGAATTGGTAAAGTAGAATCGAACCTAAGTATCCAGAATATAAAGGGACAAAAAATATATGAAAGCAGGGTTAACCGAAATGGAAGAGTAAGAAAGTTTAACAACAGGAGATGGAAAAGGAAAGATAAGAAAGATGAAGTAGAGATAATAATTAAGCTGATAACAGCTACAAATTCATCTACACACACAAACACACATACATACACATACATATATTATAAATATACAGATAGCTGAAAAGCCTAATCCGTAGGTTCAGGACTCCTAACACATCCCAAGCAGTATAAATAAAAATAAATCCACATGTCAACTATCAAGATGAAAATGCAGATGACCAAATAAAAAGTATTAAAAGCAGGCAAAAGGAAAATACAGATTATACTGCAAAGGAGTGGCAGACTGGTGACCTCTTACAATCAACAATGGAAGTTAGAAATCAGAACATTATCTTCAATCTGCTGAGAAAAAATAACTCCCAATCCAGAAAGATAGATGTTTAGATAAATGAGATAAAAATATCTTTTAAAAATTAAACTGAAATAAAGACAATTTACAGAAAACTAAAGTGGTATGCTCAGTTGGTAAAGAATCCTCCTGCAATGCAGGAGACCCTGGTTCAATTCCTGGGTCAGGAAAATTCACTGGAGAAGGGATAGGCTACCCACTCCAGTATTCTTGGGCTTCCTTTGTGGCTCAGCTGGTAAAGAATACTCTTGCAATGCAGGAGACCTGGGTTCGATCCCTGGGTTGGGAAGATCCATCCCCTGGAGAAGGGAAAGGCTACCCACTCCAGTATTCTGGCCTGGAGAATTCCATGGACTGTATTAGTACACAGGGCCGCAAAGAGTCGTACAGGACTGCGCGACTTTCACTACACTTCACTTCAAAGGGGTATGCCAGAGCTCCCCCAGTGACTCAGCAGTAAAGAATCTGCTTTCAATTCAGGAGCCAACAGGAGATGCAGGTTTGATCCCTGGATCAGGAAGATTACCCCTGGAGGAGGACAAGGCATCTCCCCTGGAGGAGGGCAAGGCAACCTACTCTAGTATTCTTACCTGGAGAATCCATGGGCTCGTAAAGAGTTGAACATGATTGAAGTGCCTGAGCACGCACGCTCAAAGGGGTATGCTACCATCAAACACTTATTTCAGGAATCCTAAGAAACATTTTTCAGGTGAAAAAGTGATTATAGATAGGAGGATTGAGGTCAATAAGAAATAAAGAACTGACATCAAATACTGAAGGGGTTGTGTACACGTGTATATAGACAGAGGGATTTAGAACTACAGAGTAGCTATTTTGACAGATATTAGAATTATTTTAGGGCTACAATAATTAAGAGTAGGTAGTATTAACATTGGGAAGACAAAGGAACACAACAAAGAACCAGGAACAGACACACATATGTGGAAATTTAATTTGTGACAGTTCTGGCCCTGTTGCCGCTGCTAAGTCACTTCAGTCATGTCTGACTCTTTGCGACCCTGTGAACCATAGCCCACCAGGTACCCCTGTCCATGGGATTCTCCAGGCAAGAACAGCTGACCTTGTACATCAATGGTAAAAGGCTGGACTTTGCAACAAATCATACTGAAATACTTGATCACTCACATGAAAAATGAGATTTAGGAGAGAAGATTTATCTGAAGTGAAGACAATATAAAAAGTCAAAATTATATTTTAAAGATGTTTACAAAATAATATAGAACATATACATGAGGTCAGGACAGAGAAGGATTTCTCTGTTTCTTCAGAGTAGAGATGGTTTTGCATAAAAAGAGAAGATTGATAAATTCAACTATATTAAAATTAACCACCCTATTAAAAAATGGCAAAAAACTTGAAAAGGTACTTCACAGAAAAAAAAAAAGTAGCCAATAATAATCATAAAAATACAAAAATAATCCCATTAGCATTTAGGAGAAAAATTAAAACACTGTGAGACAATATTTTACAACACACTAATTTGGCAAAATGCTGAAGTCTGACAATAGCAAGTGTTGACAAAAATATAAAGCATTCTGATTATATACACTCTGCTGAATGCAGTATCTATTGTTATAATCAGTTTTAGGGGAAATGGCCTAAACAATGATGAAGATATGAATGGCCTACACCCTGAAAATCACCCTTTGTATGAATGCAACCTACTCAAATTCATGTGCATATATATGCATTACATATGCAAAAAATGTTCACAAAAGCATTATTTGCAATAGAAAAAACTAGAAACCTGAATTTCTTTCCATCATATTCTAGATAAATAGTGATAGAATCATTACACAATTTATACAACATTATACAGAATATTATAGAATGTAGTCATGTATGGATGTGAGAGTTGGACTAAAAACAAAGTGAAGTCACTCAGTCGTGTCTGACTTTTTGCGACCCCATGGACTGTAACCTACCAGGCTTCTCCGTCCATGGGATTCTCCAGGCAAGAATACTGGAGTGGGTTACCATTTCCTTCTCCAGGGGATCTTCCTGACCCAGGGATCGAACCCGGGTCTCCCTCATTGTAGGCAGACACTTTAACCTCTGAGCCACCAGGGAAGCCTGGACTTAAAAGAAAGCTGAGTGCCAAAGAATTGAGGCTTTTGAACTGTGGTGTTGGAAAAGATTCTTGAGAGTCCCTTGGACTGCAAGGAGATCCCACCAGTCCATCCTAAAGGAGATCAGTCCAGAATTTCATTGGAAAGACTGATGTTGAAGCTGAAACTCCAATACTTTGGCCACTTGATGCAAAGAAACTGACTCACTGGAAAAGACCCTGATGCTGGGAAAGATTGAAAGCAGGAGGAGAAGGGGACAACAGAGGATGAGATGGTTGGATGGCATCACCAACTTGATGGACACAGCTTTGGGTGAACTCCGGGAGTTGATGATGGACAGGGAGACCTGGCGTGCTGCAGTCCATGGGGTCACAAAAAGTTGGACATGACTCAGTGACTGAACTGAACTGATACGGAATATTACACAGTTATGAAAATGAATATAGCTACTGATAATAACCAAGATTAACCATAAAAACATAATGTTTAATAAAAAGCCAGCATTTTTTCAAAGAAGATATACAAACGGCCTACAGGCACAGGTATACCTTGGAGATGCTGGGGGCTTCATTCCAGACCACTACGATAAAAGCAAATACCACACAGTATGCCATACAAATCTATTGGTTTCCCAGTGCATATATAAAAGTTATAATTTCCCTATAGTGTAATTAAGCATGCAGTAGCATTGTATCTAAAAGAACAATGTAGATACCTTCATTAAAAAATACTTTATTGCTCAAAAATGCTAACCATAAAAAGTGCAAGTGGCCTAGTAACATATATATATACATATACAGTATGATCAGTTTACAAAAATTTCTTGTTTAGGGATATAAACTTATGTGGTAAAATCATAAAGAATAGAAAGGGGGAAATAAACACAAAATACAGGATAATGTTACCTCTGGGGAGGCTGGGAGGAGAATGGGTTGAAAGAAGGATGCCCAATTTACAGGAACCACTGTATTACTAGGTCTCCTTGGTAGCTCAGTTGGTAAAGAATCTGCCTGCAATGCAAGAGCCCCCGCTTCAATTCCTGGGTCAGGATGATCCACTGGAGAAGGGACAGGCTACCCACTCCAGTATTCTTGGGCTTCCCTTGTGGCTCAGCTGGTAAAGAATCCGCCTGCAACGTGGGAGACCTAGGTTCAATCCCTGGATTAGGAAGATCCCCTGGAGAAGGGAACGGCTACCCACTCCAGTATTCTGACCTGGAGACTGTGAAGTCCATGGGGTCACAAAGAGTCAGACATGATGGAGCGACTTACACACACAGTTACACTGTATTATTAATTCCTTATTCTTTCAATAAATTTTAATAAAATTCTTTATCTAATCAAAAGTTAACTTTTAAAGTAAAATAGAAAAATTACATAAAAGTGTACCAACAAACACAAGCTAAAATGACAGTTCACATTTTTTATTACAAATGATAACCTAAAATTCATTATAAAACTTGGCTGTATCTCTGACAAGTTCTTAATATAGTAATTTCTCATTTTGAATTATCAGATCATGTAATAAAGGCAGAATTGAAAGACTACCAGTGAATAATTGTGTTTATAAAACAGAAACCAGATAAATGACAAAAGTACCATAAAATATATTATTTATGTGTGCTTCACAATTAATTACATGCCCTAAAGAGACAAGATGCTCCAGTAATAAAGTTTTTTGTCACTTTGGGAAATATATTTATTTGATCTGCCATTTCACAGTAGTCTACTATTTGCTAAAGCATTTAATCTTCCATAAATAGCATTCCAAAGTCATCATTAGAGCTAACTTCCAGGGGGAAAACATGATATTTAAGACCCCCAATTGTTAAAATCCAATCTTCAAATTCAAACCTTCAAATTCTGCCAATGACATTTCAAAAGAAGTGCATCTGACCCCAAAGAATGGGCTGTCAGCTGGAGGCAGAATTCCATGCTAGCCTCTCAACTTCTTCAAGACCTAAGCGTTTATAAACAGACCCACCTAAGCTCAGAATTCCACAGCTAGACTGAGCTGGCTGCCAAGTATTCAGCCTGAGTGGAATTAAAAAGCAGACACCATGTTCTAGTTCCTCTAACACTGCTCTGGGAAACAACAATGCAGTCCCAGTAGACACCACCCACCTCGTAAGCCTGAGGGAGCTGCAGCCTGCACTTTGAGCCGAGCCACAGAGAGTTCCGGAGGGTGGAAGGGAGCAGCCTGTCTCAGGACAACATCCCAGGTTTCTGTCCTCGTCTCTGCCTGCTCATTATCTCAACCAGCTCACCAGCTGTTTTTGATATCTTTACCATAAGTCACAGCAATTAACATGAAAGCTGCTCTTTATAAACACCAGGGACATTTAAACATAGTATTTACTTCCTTAGTAAATACCAGTGATTCACTAAATAATAGAGATTTTTATGCCATCTCCCAATCTTAATATTAACCTCTCCCTAGATTTTTAAAAAGCTCTCTTCCACCAAAGTTTGATTCTTTAAGCTCAAGAGGGAATAAGGCAACGGCCAACAAACACATCAACAGAGGTGCAGACCACCTGTGCTCCCCCGGGAGGGCAGCCAGCCCTAGACTCTCTGTACTTGTTTTGGAATCCTTCCTGCCTTCACTCTACACTCATCACAAGCTTTGGAAGGATATCTGACACTACTGCACCTCTTGTTCTTCAAGGATCTAAAAATCCCGTAGCTGGTAAAGTGTTGGCCATAACAACACGATGTTCGCCAACCACAACAGGATGATTTACTAGGTGTCAACAACATAAAAAGGGGCTTCCCTGGTGGGTCAGACTGTAAAGAATCTGCCTGCAATGCAGGAGATCCAGGTTTCATACTTGTTGGAAAGATCCCTAGAGAAGGGAATGGCAATCCACTCCAGCATTCTTGCCTGGAGAATTCCATGGACATAGAAGCCTGGCAAGCTACAGTCCATAGGGTGGCAAAGAGTTGGCCACAACTAAGCAATTAACACATACACACAACAGCATAAAATAAAACCAATCCAAAGAACAGATCAAAAAAAAAAATTGGAAAGCCAAATCCTTAATATAGAGATTATTCTACAGTCATAAAGACTTGTTTATATTGATAAATTAAATGTACACATAATGATTATCCCTCCCAAATATCTACTTGACTTGTAAGTAGCACTAGATGCAGTTAAGAGATAATGAATCACATAAACACGGTAAGAGGACAGCAAACATCCTTCTCAGCAACCTTCCAGAAGGCACTGCTGAGCACAGCAGGAGAATAACACCACTGCTCCAGCCTGATTACTCTGAGAGCATCATCAAAGGCAATTAAATCACCTTGACTGTCAAAATACGATGGGGAAACCATATACATAATGTTGCAGGAGTTCTGCACCTGGAAAAATTCGATGCATGATTAACCGAACGTGTACTACAGCACCACATGATCAAAGTAGAGGAAACGAGAAGAGAAAAGGGCTCAGCATTGCGGCCCCATCTGATTTTCTCAAGCATGAAGTCTGCAGTTTTGCATATTGTGTATACAGCTGTGGATTACAGAGAAATGGGAGCCCCAGATCATAGGTAGAAAACCTGGGGACCTAGGAAACCAAAACACTGTTACGAATGCTACATAGTGAGAGGGTTTATCCCTTTCCATCCGCAGGTGCTGGTGCCAGCTGTGGCACACTCCAGTTATTACAAAAGGAAAAAGAACTGGAAAATCACAAGTTTTAGGCAGAGCACTGCCTCTGCTTAAAATTTAAGCCACACAATGTTAGGCATCTTTTAGACGTGCCCAATTGTAGAAACGCTTTTAAAAAGAATAAAGGAGCTTTATTCAGATACTAGAGGTGGCTTTGCCGGCCTATTACAATTTGGGGCTCCAATTACAGGAGCGACAAGAATGACACAATGTGGTACCTTGAGTATCAGGCTCCATTTATAGATCCAGCTAATCAGTGTGCAGGAATGAGAACCCATGAGGCAAAAGGGAGCAGTGCCAGATGCTGGGGGAGGCTCAGTTCTGGAAGGATCGGCTAAGAACGGAGCAGCCCCTATGTGGCCAAAAGGTCAAGTGCTGTTACCTGAACTCAGCCTGTGGGGAGGAGGCTGCCACACCAGCTCCCTTCCAAGGCCTCCTAGACTATCATGACCAGGAGACCCACACCAGGACAGCTGGAAGGAGCTTCCAGGCTGAAATCAGGCAGCACGGGGTTCACAGTTTTGGCTGGGCCTTAATACCACCCGACCTGCTCATGTGACACATCAGAAAAAGGAAGAGCAGAGAGACCACTGGTTGCGAGTCTTACCCTTAAGACATGGACTCCATGTCTAACTGCAGGTCCTGGATCCCTCGCTGCCAGAAGCAGATCAACAGCAGTTGGCAGAAATGCACATTCTCAGGCCCTGTGGCAGGATCTATTGAACCAGGAGGTACTCTTAAAGAGCCCTTAAAGATTCCCATGTACATCAAGGTTTGGAAAGAAAGCACTGCTCCACACCATACTGCTTAACTCCTGCAATCCAGCAAAGCTCAGACTTCACAGACAAATTTCTTGGGTTCAAATCTCAGCTCACTAGCAGTCTGACCCTCAGTTAAACCCTTAAACCTTCAGTTAAACCCTTAATCCCTCAGTTTGCATCATCTGTAAAAATCACCACAATACCTATCTCACAGGTATCTTGTGAGGGTACTCAATAATTTAAATATTATTCTAACTACATTAAAATGTCTGCTTACTCCTCTATCTCCCTGATGGATCAGAAACATCTTAGTGGCTGGGCATTTTGTCTGTGCGCTCCAGATCTCTCCCACCTGTCCTCCAGCCACCTTTCCCAGAAGGCTCGCCTGTATGGTCTGTATCAGTCAGCTGCCTGACTCCTCCAGTTCACAGCAGGGAGCCCTGGACTAACAGGAATGTCTGCCTATTGCCCAGGGTCACTCAAGTGGGTTGGTGCTTGTCTCAAGGTGACCCTTCCTGAAGGACACTCACTTCCCAGGTTCTGGGTGATAACTGCTCCTCTGATGTTACTGCTCTCACCTGAGGAAACAGTCCCTTTGTCAATAATCCTCCCCCTATCGTCCTATTTTGAATGTATCATCTCTTTACTGGTGTGACTCTGACCAACACACCAAGTCTCTTCCAATAACTATTCCTGCATTTCAGCCCAGCCAGACCCATGCTAGTGGCTGAAGATACAGAGGTAAAATTAAAATGGCAGTCCTGGCACTCGTGGAAGTTATATTTTGGATCTCACACTGTGACTGACACAGAGAAGACAATCTTTTAAATGGATAAATATAATTTCCTCTTTTCCTTAATCCTGTATCAGAAGCACTGGCCCCAGAGCACACCAAAAGCCTGCTGGTTACAAAAGCAGACATGCCAACAAGACCCAAACGAGGGCAGGGGATTAGCCAGACAAGGGAATCAGAGTCTCATGGAAGCCACAGTGAAAATAAGTGCTCTACAGATTTGAATCCAAATCTGCTATTTTCATTTAATAAAATCAAAGGCTGTGAAAATATTTTACCTGAGAAAGTGAGACTTAAAAGATAAATACCACAAGAAGGTGAGTTTTGCAGCTTCTCCCTAATATCAAACCATTGCAAGCTGCATAATTCCCATGATCTGCCATGGGAAATCCCCTTCACAAAGATCCTGGCTGGTGCCTTATTAAAAAAAAAAAAATGTATTTTGTGGAAAACACTTCCTAGGAGGCAGAGAGAGATTTCTACCCTTAGAACCATCTCTGAGAAGGATCACCAGAGGTTGACAGCATTGCCAACTGCAGGAGAGGCTGGTGGGGATTAGCTCTAAGACCATGTAAATACTTCCTAATGACAGCAAAGGTTTTTCACCAGCTCCTCCTTTAGCTGTTCCCAAATCTGAATAAAGGCCAATAAACCTGTAAAAATGTTTCTTAGGTTCTAAATTTTTAAAGGTCAACTTAGTACTGACTCACTTGGGATATAAAAGGGGGAAGAATCATAACGAGGAATTCCATTTAGTATTTGTTCAAAAAAGGGGGAAGGTTCTCACTCTGTTGGTATTTTGTTAGAATTTGTTAGCATTAAACAAGAGTTTTTTACTCTCTGCTTTATGCAATGAATTTATGCAGTAAGTACAGTAGGTCCTTCTGCAAGGACCATCTCTATTAACACTAAATGAAATAGGAGTGGATTCTGCATATTCTTGCGGACGGTCATGAATGAAAATTTGGAGGAAGGAATAATTTGTTAGTAGTAAATTTAAATTAATGAAAATCTATATTTTCTGCAGTTTTCTGTCAGGGAACTCTAGCTCCTACCACAGGAGAATCTAATTCAACAGAGGAACAGTCTGAATAACAGTCTAAAAGGAGAAGGGGACGACAGAGGATGAGATGATTAGATGGCATCACCAACTTGATGCACATGAGTTTGGGTGAACTCCAGGAGTTGGTGATGGATAGGGAGGCCTGGCATGCTGCGATCATGGGGTTGCAGAGTCGGACACGACAGAGCGACTGAACTGAACTGAACTAGTAAAGTGGATTTTTTAGCAACATAATAGCAAAGCAATGGAGAATAAAGCTTATGTCCTTGGAACAAAAAGAAAAATAAAAGAAAAAGCTATTCAGAAACTGATCCTTTATAAAATAAGTACTAAAAGAAAATGTTTTAAAATCTCTGAATCTGATATTAATTTTATTTTCTCCTATCATTTACTTGAAAGAAGATAACCAAATAATATTAATATATAAAAAATGTTTATGCTTGGAATCCATTAAAATACAATAAGGAAAATTCATTGTATTGCTACAAATGTACACAGATTTTCCAGTCACTTTTGTTACCACTTGTTATACATTTAAAGATTTTGGGCACACAGTTAATTAATTTAATTCTTCATCTAAACCAGAATATCAATTCCTATGTGGTTCTGGCATACTCTTTCTATTTCTATGTAATTTTTCTTGGCTATTTTTTTTTTTTTTTGGCCACATCGCATGGCACTGCAGAATCTTAGCTCCCTGACCAGGAACTCGGACTCCTGCAGGGCACCTCCAGGAAAATCCCATCTTGGGTATTATTTTCTTTTGCTCATTCCTTTTTCTCTACTACAATATTCAAGCAACTTTTTTCTAATTTCCATAAAATAAGATATGTATTGTGATTATTTCATTTGCTAAGAATATTCTTTCTTTCAGGCTCCCTAGATGGCTAACTGAAGAACACTTACTCAATATTATCTATGCAGAGAGTATGGTATTAAACACTGTTGGGATTAAAAAAAAAAATGATTCACACAAAACTTTGAAATCTTTTTGAAAAGGGCACACATAACAAATGTTGCAAATACTTGGTTGCCAGTGATAATTGCAAAATCAGTAAAGCAATACCAAACGCAATGGGGCTTCTGGTAAGAGACAACCAGCAGAGCTGTACTACTCAGGAAAGGATATTCAAAGGCAGGAAGAAATTATTGGGTGAATGGAAAAGGATAAGGCACAGAGGTGAATGACCAGAGAAGAAAATGATGGCAACCAGAAACACAAAGTGTATTTCAGTGGAAATGAGAGAGCCATTTGGCTGAAATAAATCTTTCCAGTAGGAAAGAATTGGGAGATGTAGATAACAGATGGGCTTGAAGCCAGTCAGTCTATGAACAGGAAAACAAAGGTATTATGGGAGCTTCTCACAACAAACCGTGGAAAATTCTTAAATAGATGGGAATACCAGACCACCTGACCTGCCTCGAGAAATCTGTATGCAGGTCAAGAAGCAATAGTTAGAACTGGACATGGAACAACAGACTGGTTCCAAATCGGTAAAGGAGTATGTCAAGGCTGTATATTGTCACCCTGCTTATTTAACTTATATGCAGAGTACATCATGAGAAATGCTGGACTGGATGAAGCACAAGCTGGAATCAAGATTGCCGGGAGAAATACCAGTAACCTCAGATATGCAGATAACACAACACTTTTGGCAGAAAGTGAAGAAGAACTAAAGAGCACTCTTGATGACAGAAAAAGCAGAGTGAGAAAGTTGGCTTAAAACTCAACATTCAGAAAACTAAGATCATTCCCATCGCTTCATGACAAATAGATGGGAAAACAATGGAAACAGTGACCTACTTTATTTTCTTGGACTCCAAAATCACTGCAGATGGTGACTTCAGCAATGAAATTAAAAGATGCTTGCTCCTTGGAAGAAAAGTCATGATCAACCTAGACAGCATATTAAAAAACAGAGACATTACTTTACCAACAAAGGTGAGTCTAGTCAAAGCTATGATTTATCTAGTATTCATATATGAATGTGAGGGTTGGACTATAAAGAAAGCTTAGCGCTGAAGAATTGATGCTTTTGAACTGTGGTGTTGGACAAGACTCTTGAAAGTCCCTTGGACAGCAAGGAGATCCAACCATTCCATCCTAAAGGAAATCAGTCCTGAATGTTCACTGGAAGGACCAGTGCTGAAGCTGAAATTCCTAACACTCTGGCCACCTGATGCAAAGAATGGACTCATCTGAAAAGACCCTGATGCTGGGAAAGATTGAAGGCAGGAGGAGAAGGGGATGACAGAGGATGAGATGGTTGGATGGCATCACTGACTCAATGGATATGAGTTTGAGTAAACTCTGGGAGCTGGGGATGGACAGGGAAGCCTGGCGTGCTGCAGTCCATGGGGTCGCAGAGTTGGACACAACTGAGCAACTGAACTGATCTGATGGAAGCTTCAGGAATTGCCTCTGGGGTCAAACAGATCCTGTTCTAAATCTGGTTCAGCTACCTACCACCCGGGTTTCCACACCCATAAAATGCTGATAATAACAGCACCAGTCTCAAAGAGATTCTCTAAGCAATAAATTTTAACACTCTTCTCACAGGGCTTAACACATATCAAGAGTTTTTTTTTTTTTTTTTTTAAGGTTAAATCTGTTCTTATTGTTAGCCACGCTGAAGGGCCTGGATCGTGTGTCACTGTTAAAGAGGTCTTGGTGTAGAGCGATGTGATGCAGCACTCATTTGGTCGGTAATGAGCACTGTCCTGACCAAAGGGAGGGGACCACTCTTCAGACAGACACTGTATGCAGCTCTCTTAACACAGTGTGAAGTCAATCCAACAACAGAGATTTGAATCAACTTCTTACCCAGCCACATCACCCCATTATACCCAAAGGCTTCCAGTACCAAGCTCTTATCCCCTTACCACTTACTCACAACTGTACGTTCCCAATATGCTCCAATATCTGCTAACCTTCACGCTGCAGTGAATATGGAACATGGGGCAAGAAAGACCTGGACTCAAATGCTGACTACATGTGTTCCTCCCGACAGGCTATTTCCTCTGAGCTCAATTTTTTTTCACATGTAATACATGCAAATAATAAAACCAACCTGGATATATTTTTATGAGGCTTAAATGAGACAAGCAAAGCAAAAGCAAACAGCACATCATCTAACACAGAATGCTAGGCATGTACTGTTATATAGTCAACACTGAAAACAATGCTATGAGGTACATGCTTCTGTTTAGTCACATTATATGAAAAACACTGAGGCTTAAAGAGATTAATCTGCCAAGTCACAGATGATATGTATGGCAGAGCATCAGAATCAAGCTGTCTGACTCCAGCACTGTCTCACTCCTCCCCACCTTCTCAAAACTCCACAAAGGTAATTACATTGACCAGTGTCAACCTCATCAGGCTCAGGACTGCCCTGACCATGTCATTCAGTCACTGCGAGAATGTCTTTGGTTGACATAAAAGCCATAATCAGAGGGAAATCCTTCACATTCTCTAGGAAGCTGCTTACTTATTATCACATTTTTTATCCCTTATACAAAAGACTAAGAGTCATTTTGATGGTATAGAGAGGACTTAAGAGTTAAGCTAAAGTCCCAACTGTTACCACATACATGTCTCTTTTTTTTTCTTTCAGAATTAACATATTTTGATAAAAATTTTCATCTTCTGAACACATTCTGCCTTCTCCTCTCTGAGCTGCAATCTGACAAAACATGGTAATCAGGTTGGCTTATGCCTCAGTGTGAGCCTGAATTTCTTATGACCCACTCCTCTATTCACTCCTTATCAGTCTCTTCCTCAGTTGCTGTGCCATCAATAATTGTTCTCTACTCAACACAGTGTGTTCTTTTCTGTACCTGCTTCAACACTGGTCTGATCACTCTATTGTTTTTCTTGAGAAGCTTCCCATTACTTTGTTTCGACAACCCAAGGCCATTTTTTTCAACACAGTTTCCACAGAATATAAATGCACATGAAGTTGTTTACTTATTTCCCTTTGAGGACATATAACCAACACTTCACTGGGAAAAATAAGTCTCTCTACCTTTTCACAATGCAAAGAAGCCCTGTTATCTTTCACTTAACTGAGGAACTTAAACGCTCCTTAAAATACATGCTGTTAGGTCTGCTTTCACTGAGCAGACAAAAGGCATCTATTTAAAGTATGATTCATTCTTTCCTATTCCAGTACTGCCTTTTGTCTTTTTACATTTTCACCTGTCTCTTAAACTTCAGGAAAGAACAATGGTGACATCCACAGGGGCGATTTGTTTGTCCTGAACATCCTGCTGAGTTTGCCTGTCTCTAACAAGGATACATGCCTTTTCTAACTTGAAAAATAACTGGCAAGCTCTGATATTTTTCATGAGGTTGAACCTCTGACCCCTTCCCACAGTGCTGGGCCCTCCCCTGAGTTTCCTCATATTGGGCACGCCCTTCCTTTGAGCTCGCCCAGCAAGCAGATGAGTGCCTGCACCAAGAAGCCAGAAGACTCTATATTATCTTGACACTTCTACAATCCAAATGTAGAAAATATATGCATTATGAATCACATGATAGAGAAATCTGAGCAGTTTTTGACTTTAAGAATATACATTTACCAGGCCTTTCATGTTAGACTGGCACTAGCAATTTTTCACAAAGCTCATTTTAAAAAGTAACAATTTTAATTTCAATAATTGGTTTCTTGAGAATTTTATCTTCTTCTTTCACTTTTTACAAGAGAAGTTGTTATGATAGATATTTCTAGGAGGCAGGAATCCCTGTGCCTTAAGACATCTATTTGCACTTTAATCTGTAGTGTGATTAAGGGGATTACCTGAAACCTCGGGGGCAGCTCCAAATTTAAGTAAATAGTCAGAACATAATTGGGTAGATCTGTTTGTGTGGGCTCTGCTTCTCAAAAGTATTTCAGTTCCATCATAAGAATTAGCCTGTTCTATACTAGTTAAAAATATCTAATTGTTAAGCAACCAATAAAATACCCACCATATTCTCATTAAAACCCAGAACTAAACTGAGTCTAGATTAAGTAAGCAGAGGAAAGGCCAAGACAGAAGGAAATACCAAGACCCACTCAGAAGGCTGGATCCTCATGATGGCTAATTCAGCTTTCTGCAAGGAGGTACAATCCTTACACTAACAACCTGATCACTTTTATGAGATTTCTTACCAAAACCAGCTTTCTCTTTGTAGAGGAAAAATACAGGAATTGGTTTTAAGAGCAAAGATTCAGGAGCCAGGCTGCAGAAGTGTGGTTTCCAGGTTCTTCACTAATGATGCAACATAAGTTATTTATCCTCCCTGTATCTCCACTATCACACTGAAAAATGTGGATAATAATGGTGTCAAATGGCACACAGAGTTGTTACATGGATTAGGTGAATTAGCATACATAAAACTCTTAAAGCAGTGTTTGAATATAATAAATGTTAGCTATTATTACTAATTATACTCAGTATATTCTAGAGGATTAATTATTGGAATTCAGTAGTTTATCCAATAAGAGAACAGTTACCTCTTCATTTAGCAGGTGTTCAATAAATGCTTGAGAAATTACATTCATTAAAGTGATGACATTTCATAAAACACTCTAGTATATAAGTTGATGGGCATGAAAGAAAGTTGACTATACCTGTAGATCAGATCAGATCAGATCAGTTGCTCAGTCGTGTCTGACTCTTTGCAACTCCATGAATCGCAGCACGCCAGGCCTGCCTGTCCATCACCAACTCCCAGAGTTTACTCAGACTCACGTCCATCGAGTCAGTGATGCCATCCAGCCATCTCATCCTCTGTCGTCCCCT
>NW_011494942.1:15161857-15166197 GCF_000754665.1 Bison bison bison
CCTGCCCCCAATCCCTCCCAGCATCAGAGTCTTTTCCAATGAGTCAACTCTTCACATGAGGTGGCCAAAGTACTGGAGTTTCAGCTTTAGCATCATTCCTTCCAAAGAAATCCCAGGGCTGACCTCCTTCAGAATGGAATGGTTGGCTCTCCTTGCAGTCCAAGGGACTCTCAAGAGTCTTCTCCAACACCACAGGTCAAAAGCATCAATTCTTCAGCGCTCAGCCTTCTTCACAGTCCAGCTCTCACATCCATACATGACCACAGGAAAAACCATAGCCTTGACTAGACGAACCTTTGTTGGCAAAGTAATGTCTCTGCTTTTGAATATGCTATCTAGGTTGGTCATAACTTTCCTTCCAAGGAGTAAGCGTCTTTTAATTTCATGACTATACCTGTAACTCAGATGCAAAAACTCAAAACGTGAGATGAGTATTGATAAGAGTCACTCCCTAGGTTATCCAGACTTTTCAGATGTTCTCCAGGTCTATTACAGACTATGAGTTAAGGAGATCAAGACAAGGTGAAGCTGGAGCTTGTTATGGGTAGTACATAGATACTCTAATTCACTTCTGTGTGAAAACTGACTGTATGACCAAATTAACCAGAGGTTGACATATAAGTTGGGTGGAATAGATATGGTAATAAAAAAACATCATATATATATATATATATATATATATACACAAAACACAGGACAGCATGGCCCCTGAGGAGACAGTGAAGGGAATGAGACCAAAGATAATGTTAAGGTAGACTTCAGCTCTACCAATACAGCTTCATTCCTTAGGTATGAAGCCAAAAAAGGATTGGAAATAAATATGACCATACATAGCATGGATGTTTGTTTTATTACTTTTCATGTCTACCTGTATATTTTAAGTCTTTCAGACCAAAAACAGGGGAAAAAGAAAAGCAGCCTTTATTACTTAAAGTGTCTTTCCTAAAAAATAAAAATAAAAAACTAATGATGTAAAAAATGACATCATGGTTTATGTAGAAAATCTGGAAGAACTGATAAAAAACTCCTAAAACTAATAAGCAATTATAGCAGGGTTGCAGGGTACAAGATTAATATATAAAAAGTCAAATGCTTTCCTATATTATCATTACCAGCAATGAACAAGTAGAATTTTAAATTAGAAATACAATACCATTTACATAAGTACCAAAAAATGAAATACTTTGGTACAAATATAATGAAATATGTACAAGAGGTATATGAGAAAAGCTACAAAACTCTGATGAATGAATTTAAAGAACTAAATAAATGGAGAGATAGCCCATGTTAACAAACAGGGAGACTCAATATTGGCAATATTTCAATTCTTCCAAAATTTACCTATAGATTCAATGCAATCCGATTTAAATTCCTGCAAGTTATACTGGGGATACTGACAAACTGATTCTAAAGTTTATATATGAGGCCAAAGACCCAGAATAGCCAACTCAACACTGAAGGAAAAGAATAAAATTGGAGGACTGACACTATCCAACTTCAGTAATTACAATAAAGCTACAATTGTCAAGACAGTACAGTACTAATTAAAAAAAAAAAAGTTAGACAAGTAGATCAATGGAATGGAATAGAGAGCTCAGAATAAACCCACGTAAATACAGTCCATTGATCGACAAAAGAGCCTACAATGGAGCAAAAATAATCTTTGCAAAAAAAAAAATGGCAATGGAACAACTAAATATCTGCATGCAAAAAATATAAATAAATACAGACATAGATCTCCCACCCTTAACAGAAACGAACTCAAAGGGATCACAGATTTAAGTGTAAAACACAAAACTATGAAACTCTCAGAAGACATCCTAGGAGAAAACCAAGATTATGACAGTTGGTTATAGTGATGACTTTTTAGATAAAATACCAAAAGCACAATTCATGTAAGAAATAATTAATAAAATGAATTTCATTAATATTAAAAACTTCTTCCTTGTGAAAAATGTCAAGAAAATAAGGAAACAGGCCACAAACTGGAAGAAAATATTTGTAAAAGACACAGCTAGTAGAAAATTGTTACCTAAAACATACAAAGAATTCCTAAAACTCAACAATTAAAAAACAACCCAATTTAAAAACTGGTCTTAGCAGAGACCTTGCCAAAAAAAATACACAAATGGCAAATAAGCATATGAAAAGAAGCTCCACATCATATGTTATCAGGAAAATTAAAATAAAAACAATGAGTTAACACCTATTAGAACAGCCAAAACTGAAAACACGGACAACACCAGATGCTGATGGTGATTATGGAGCAACAGGAATTCTCATTCATTGCTAGTGGGAATGCAAAATGGTACAGCCACTTTGGAAAACAGTTTGGTGATTTCTTACAAAACTAAACATGATCTTACCATTAATTCAGATCAGTTGCTCAGTTGTGTCCAACTCTTTGCAACCCCATGGGCTGCAGTACTCCAGGCTTCCCTGTCCATCATCAACTCCAGGAGCTTCCTCAAACTCATGTCCATCAAATCAGTGATGCCATCCAACCAGCTCATCCTCTGTCATCCCCTTCTCTTCCTGTCTTCAATCTTTCCCAACATCAGGGTTTTTTCCTATGATCTTACCATGTGTGCATGCTAGGCTGACTCAGTCATATCCAACTCTGTGCAACGTTATGGACTGCAACGTGTCAGGCTCATTTGTCCATGGGATTTTCCAGGCAAGAATACTATGGTGGGTTTCTGTGCCCTCCTCCAGGGGATCTTCCCAACTCAGGGATCGAACTCACTTTTCCTACATCTACCGGCATTGGCACGTGAATTCTTTACCACTAGCACCACCTGGGAAGCCCTGATCTTACCATATGATCCACCAATTGCACTCCCTGGTATTCATCCAAAAGAATTAAAAGTTTATGTCCACATAAAAACCTAAACACAGATACTACAGCAGCCTTATTCATAATTGCCAAAATTTGAAAACAACCAAGGTGTTCTTCAGTAGATGAATGGATATATAATTATGGTATATTTGGACAACACAATATCACTTGAGCGCTAAAAAAAAAAAGTATCAAACCATAAAAATGGAACAAATTTAAATGCACATTAACTAACCTAAAAAGGCTACATACTATATGATTCCAACTGTATGACATTCTAGAAAAGGTAAAAGACAATATGGAGACAATAAAAAACTATCTTACCTTATTATGGAGACAATAAGATGAATGATTGTCAAGGGCTGGGGAGGGGAGAGGATTAATAGATGGAGCACAGAGGATTTTTAGGGCAGTAAATTTCAAAT
Organism: Bison bison bison; assembly: GCF_000754665.1. Classification (NCBI taxonomy): domain Eukaryota; kingdom Metazoa; phylum Chordata; class Mammalia; order Artiodactyla; family Bovidae; genus Bison; species Bison bison. Next base: position 15,165,122 of record NW_011494942.1, read on the forward strand.
GCAAATCCACTTTTTGTTACTCTAGGATCCATGCACCTAACCCCTGAGCATGCCATTGTTCCATCATTAAAGGTAAACAAGGTAAGAACTCTAGAATAACTTTTGGAGAAAACTGCATCAATAGAGGCCTTCAAGTCAGCACACAATTTTCCTTGTGTGAAAACTAAACTGTTTCTTAAATTCAAGCTCTAAGACTAAGAGTCTAATATATAGATTTGGTCAGAAATTATCTCTGCTAAAGTGAATTCTTGACAGCTAACAGCTGCAGTCTAATGCTAAACTGTGCTTGCTACATCACTTCTGAAAACACAGTCAACATTAGGTTGCAGAGCTACCAATCGATCATGCCAGAAAAAGATACTTATTTGGCATCTGCTCATTTTCTTTGCCAAGTAGAAAAGCAATTATCTGCACCAATACAAAATGCAACTGCTCGGGCACAATACACACAAGAAGTCATTATTTTAATCAGAAATTGGAAGTCAAAATTATAAGCTTAGCATACTGAATTCATAACAGAAAGAGATTATTACCTCCATGAAGTTTTTCATTAATTTCTGTCCTTTGGAGGAAAATCATAAATTGATAAGTTTTAAATTAATTAAGGTGTGTATAAATAGCAGTTTCTCCCTATCATGGGCAAATGTACTCTTAGGTCACCTGTCAATTTTTCTTAAATATGAGAATTCTTCCAAAATTACAAAAATGTATAAAAAATATTTATATAAGATACTGTCTCAAAAGACAAAGAGAAAATACTGAACTTTCACATATATAGATTCAGGATTCAATTACGGTAAAAATCTCAGCATTATTGTTTTTAATTCTCAAAAGTTTAATAATTAACATTAACTAGTTTGAATTTTTAAATCTTCATACTTTAATAATTGGCTTTACGATCAGTCTTTTCTTACCTATAAATCTAAAAACAAGATGAGCCTGCCCTGCCCTGGTTGCCCTCCGTTACAGGGGCAGTCAGTCCCTTGGCATCTCTCCCAAGCTCCTCCATAACAGGGCTCCTGCCCACCTTCCCAGCCTCACCTGCAGTCCTTGTGTTCTGAGCTGTCTGTAGTTAC
>NW_011494942.1:15166297-15174232 GCF_000754665.1 Bison bison bison
CTCTTCATGCACACTTTACAGGTACATAATACTACCTTTACAGCCTCTTGTGTCCTCCCTCCTGCTGTGCTTTATGCCTGAAAGACCACCCTCCCTTTCTCTAGCTCATCTTCTCATCTGTTAAAGACTCAGTTTCTACAAAACTTCCCAGGCAGACTAAGGTATCCTATTCTATGAGTCCCATGATTCAGTATACACACCTGCCACCCTCAGTAAGTTTATCTTTTTTATTTTCATGGCTTCCGCACTGGGATGTAAACTTATCCATGCTGGGCCAATGTGAATTTCTGTTTTTGAGAATTTGGAGTCAGAACACAAGAATTCCAGTCCATCTTGTACAGAGTATTGAACTGAGAGGCTCTACTGAGCCAGGACTGAGGTGGCCCTAAGAAGAGTCAGTCTTTAAGAACAGGAGGAAAGGAAAGCAACATGGATTTAAAAAAGCAAAAAAGAGACCACGAAGCCCCAAAAAGGTAAAAAAAATAAATGTTTTAAGTTTGCCAGTTTCTATGTCCAGAAATTAGGCTCAATAACCAGACTGGGGTGCCATTAGAGTTCAATGTATCTTTCTAATGAAAACCTCAATTTGTTTAAATAATTCCTTTAAAAATTTTATTCTTTGTAAGCAAATGATCACTATGACATTTGTATACAGTAAGTGTTTAATAAATGTTTATAAATCAAATGAATCAACCATCTCTGAAGAGTCACCAATTATGGTGTTTGTGAATGCACAGCTTTAATGACCTCTAAGACGGTTGAAGGCAAAAATACTTAGAAAGCAAAATTTAATCTTGTTTATATTGATATTTTTCATCAATACATTTGACTAAAGTTCCAAAGACCTAAGTACTTAAGAATTCAAGATGGAAAAGGAAAAGAAAATAGCAAAATGCACATTAGTGAAATTTCCTCCACAGTCTGCTTGGTCACTTATAAGCGGATACCATTATGGTATATCAATCGGGGTCAGCCTCCAACTCCCACACAAGTTCCAACTACATGCACACCAACGGAGTGGAGCAATTAAAGAGAAAAAGAAAAGTACAGCATAGCCTCATAAGAGTTTGACCAGAGTACCAAAGACATGAGACTACCTGTCTTCCTTGTGTCATTTCACAGATAAGAAAAACAAACATCCAGGGAAGTAAAACAACTGGCCCAAGGACCGGAGCAAAGCAGAATTGGAGCAGAACTCAGTTTCCTTCCATCCAAGCCATGGCTACTTACACTACCGTGCATTTCTTTAAATCCAGCACAACCTAGGAAATAGTTCTTCTCTTTTGAAGAATTCAGCAATTATACAATATTCAGATTTTTCACAAACAACAATGAGCACAATGATGTGAGTTTTATTGTTCAATTCATCATGTACTCTTAGTCATCGACTATTTTCACACATGTATTTTCTGTTTAAAAATATCTGGGAATTGGTGTCCAAATTCAACTTATCTTAAAGGTTTACCTAACCCATTGTGGCTATAAATTAAACGCTGTGAAGAAGAGAGAAACAAGGAACCCTCCTACAGGCTTGGTGGGAATGTGAAATGCTATAGTCACTATGGAGAACAGTATGGAGGTTCCTTAAAAACTAAAAATAGAGCTACAGTATGATCCTGAAATACTTCCCCTCAGCATGTATCTGGAGAAAAACTATAATTCAAAAAGATATATGCTATCTCAACATTCACTGCTATACTATTTACAATAGCCAAGGCATGGAAGCAACCTCAGTGTCCATCAACTGATGAAGGGTTAAGAAGGACATGGTATATTTACACAATGAAATGTCAATCAACCATAAAAAAGAATGAAATAATGCCATTTGCAGCAACATGGATGGATGTAGATATCATACCAAGTGAAGTAGGTCAGACAGAGAAACAACAAATATCATATGATATCACTTATATGTGGAATCTAAAAAAAAATGACACCAATTAACTTATATACAAAACAGAAATAGATCCACAGGCAAACAAACTTATGGCTACTAAGGGTAAGAGAGGGGAGGGATGAATTAGAAGTTTGGGACGAATAGATGTACATTGCTGCTGCTGCTGCTGCTGCTAAGTCACTTCATTCGTGTCCAACTCTGTGCGACCCCATAGACGGCCTCCTACCAGGCTCCTCTGTCCCTGGGATTCTCCAGGCAAGAACACTTCCTTCTCCAATGCATGAAAGTGAAAAGTGAAAGTGAAGTCGGCTCAGTCGTGTCCAACTCTTAGCGACCCCATGGATTGCAGCCTACCAGGCTCCTCCGTCCATGGGATTTTCCAGGCAAGAGTACTGGAGTGGGGTGCCATTGCCTTCTCCGCAGATGTACACTAATATATATAAAATAGATAACCAGCAAGGACCTACTGTGTAGCACAGGGAACTATACTTAACACTTTGTAATAACCTATAAGGGAAAAGAATTTGAAAAAAATAGACATATATATATATGTATAACTGAATTACTTTGTTGTACACTTGAAACTAGCACAACATTGTAAGTCAACTATACTTCAATTTAAAAAAAAATTTCTAATAAAAAAATTTTTAAAAGAAGAGAGAAACAAACTGCATCGAGGTTATATGTAAAGTTTCTCCCTAACTCTACATGAAAACCAAAAGTACAGTTTTATAATTAAACAACTTTTAAATAAAAAATTTTTCATTATAAATGCAGTATGGAATAATGGTTTTCACAAAGTGACAGTCCTCTCAAAACTCATAAAGAGAAAATTACTTAAGGGAACCAAAGATAGAGTACAAAAAGAAATCTATAATACAGACTTAACTGTCACGAAATTAAAGCTCTACCACTTGAAAAGTGAAACACATTGGTTATTCGTTAGGAACTGAGGCATGTCTAGCTCTTAACACAAGACACAAACATTATTCCTTCCCTCCGTTCAAGTCTGGCTGGTTGTTTGCATGTGGTTGTTTTTTTTCCCCTAAATTATTATATATGAATTGCCTTCATCCCCTAAAAACCCATACTATGTTCCCTTTAAACATTTTACCGATACTTTTAGAGGTTAAATCATTAAGAGCAAACCTTTAATGCCAGGCTCCTCATGGAGACTGTTGCTTAGGGTGATTTCAAAATCAATATGCATTTTCTAAGTTATATATAAAGTAGTAAAGATCATGGTTTCAGTAATGCAAAGAGTATTAAAAATTCATAAATCTACAACATGAAACACATTTTCCTATATGGCTATAAGGTCATCAATCTAAAACCTAGTGAATTGTTTTTATTAAAGTAATGTTTTATTCAATAGTAATTCTAAATACATAATTTTTTTAATTAAAAAAGTCTGCTCTTAGTTCCAGAAACTAATAATAATAACTCTAAGTACACAACTTATAATGAGGATGGTATTTACCAGTTAAGAATGTGTTAACACAGGCATTCTGTTTTCCTGCTAAATTTTGATAAACTTTTCACCTTTGCTATAAGAATGCTTTTCTCTTTTACAATCATTTTCCTCTAAAGTACTGTAAGCTCATAAAAAGAGGAAAAAAATAACTAAATATCATAAACAAATAAAATCAAGACTATACCACTTCCATAAATACAGCAAAGGAAAAGTGATCACTATAAAATGATTTCTAAACAGTAATTCTTCCACACTGGCTTTGGCATAAAACATGGTGGTCACGAAAGCTAAGTCCTAGCCCTACCATTTATGAAAAGCCACATCTAAAAGCCATGTTAAGCTCTTTTCATGTATTCACTCATTGTTCCTCACAATAACCCAATAGAGCACTTTTTCAGTATTTTTTCCAAGCATTTACATTTTAAAAATTCCGTCACATTTAATCTAGAAAACATAGTACCAGTTCAAAACTCATGGCAGACAATTTTCAGAGCAACAAACTGGAAATCCCACCAAATTCCCTGAAACCATCATGATATATTGCCTACTGTAGAATAATGTTCTATGAAGGAATTATCTATGTACACTCTGTTTACAAAGTTAAGATGAACTGATACTGCTTTTATTGCAGTCATTCTACAACCTCTCAGCAGGCTACATTAAAAAAGATAAATTTAAAAAATTTAGCTGGATGACAGTTGCATTAACTAAAAGAGCAAAGAAACTGGCAGCAAACTCCCTAAAACACCGTAAGAGCCCTACCTGTGTTCTGCAAAAGAAGGGAGAGATGTTTGGTGTCCTTGAAGTCACACAGGCTCTAACCCACATAGGACAGAGATCGAGTATCCATATGGTGGCTGATGAGCTGATGGAAAACGAGTCCTGGCATCCTCTTCTAAGAGCTTACTGAGGCAGTGACACAACTGGATGCCAATCAGAAATGCCTACATTCTGATAGTTTTCTCTTTCAACATATGTCCCCATGCATCCAATTGGAAAGCAGATGCCCAAGCTTGATTGCTCTCCACTGAGAAAGGAAAGAACTTATCATCCACTGACTCAAATTCACAGGGGATAGAAGACTGCCAAGAATTGGTATCCAGTCAAGATTAAGCAGAATGAACCAGGGTCTGTCAGCAGTTAGGAACTCTACCAAGTGCTATCCATAAATTAAAAAGAATTTTGCCTCTTTAGCATGTGATTTATTTGGAAGAAGCTTTTAAGCGCTAAGTTCTGAATGAAGCCAAGAGACACTTTATTGAAATGATTCATTTTAGTTCAGTTCAAGCTGAGTTCAGTTCAAGAAGCAAAGCAAATTTCAATAAGCTTTGAGACAAACTTATCAAAGTAATTCCTGCTCTCCCATATACTCTGGGTCTGGTTCAGAAGGAGTAACATCACCGTCAACTAGTGGTTAGGAAACAGAAAGAGAAAAAACTCTCTTCTAATTCTCTATGCACAGAAATGAACACCTCTCTGGTAAATTCCACATTCAAGAAAAGCTACTTTAAAAGAACTTGGGAGCCAAGCTTTGGTAGATTAAACCCCCAAAGGATATTAAAGACGTATTAATGACACTGTATCAATAAACAGTTCAAAATTAAGAAGCCTGATAACACTGACAGTTCATTTGAAAAATAACTTTTTTATCTAAGATTTAAAAAATAAATTTCCCACTATTTCCATCATTCCTATATCAAAACAGCACTGTTCACCCTTCCTAGTAAAATGTGTCCTTCTCTGTAGGACAAATGCCTGCAGCCATTACCCACCTTCCTTCTCCAGACCCTTTCCAGCCACTAAGCCTGTCTGCGGTTCAGTCACACCGGGAGCCACTATAGGATCTCAGTAAAAGCTACAGTCAGCTCAGTACATTAAAAAGAAATTGACAAACTATGAAAAAGTCCGGGGGTGTATGGAACAAAGGTAAGAAGAGGATATCCTTTGGATATTATATACAAAAGATAGAATCAGGAGTGTAAACAGTTATAAAGTTGTTTTAATAAGAAATAACTCTGACAGTAGTTAGGCTAGTTAATCAGGTCATTGTCTTTATAAAATACAGCCTGGGAGTTACTGCTTTCTTGGGTCCACTGTCATCACGTGCCAAATAAGTCATAGTGATCTGGCTGCAGCCACCTAAGAACTACACCTGAAGACGGAAGTATTTACACCATTGAAGAAGACATAGAATTCCATAGCAAAGCAAAGGAAATGAGGAAAAATGAAGAGCAGTGAAAGATTTCACCTTTAAACAAGGCAAAGGAAATGAGGAAAAATGATCAACAGCAGTGGAAGAATTCACCAAGTCTCTATAAAATAAGATCTGAGTTCAAATCCACTTCCATGAGGTGTCTGTGTTCTTAAGGTGGGTTCATCACTAGGTTTATACTTGCATTAAGAGATTTTAAAGTAGGAAAGGGGGTTTCTCAATATTAACCTACAAACTTCACTTTTTACTGTTGGAGGTATTTTCCCTGTAGATTATTAGTTAACTCCACCCCTCTTTCATTTGGTTATTTCATTTATTAAAGCAGTAACTGAATGAAATTGAAAATGGCTCACCTGAGATCAGTCAGCCAGAAAAGTGTGTAAAATGGTTGGGGGGAGAGCCCAATTATTCACAAGTAATACAGATGGCTTTCAACATAGATCTGTTGCTGTAATCTGAAAATATCATTTCATTAGCTTACTAAGTTTCTCCCAAAGCTGACATGAGGCTATTTTCTTTAAATTTTATTTTATTTTTAAACTTTACAATATGTATTGGTTCTGCCATATATCGAAATGAATCCGCCACAGGCATACATGTGTTCCCCATCCTGAACCCTCCTCCCTCCCTCCCCATACCATCCCTCTGGGTCGTTCCAGTGCACCAGCCCCAAGCATCCAGTATTGTGCATCGAACCTGGACAGGTGACTCGTTTCATATATGATATTATACATATTTCAATGCCATTCTCCCAAATCATCTACCCTCTCCCTCTCCCACAGAGTCGAAAAGACAGTTCTATACATCAGTGTCTCTTTTGCTGTCTCATATACAGGGTTATTGTTACCATCTTTCTAAATTCCATATATATGAGTTAGTATACTGTATTGGTGTTTTTCTTTCTGGCTTACTTCACTCTGTATAATAGGCTCCAGTTTCATCCACCTCATTAGAACTGATTCAAATGATTCAAACTGATTCAAATTTAAAGGCTCAGTAATACTTCATTGTGTATATGTACCATAGCTTTCTTATCCATTCATCTGCTGATGGACATCTAGGTTGCTTCCATGTCCTGGCTATTATAAACACTGCTGCGATGAACATTGGGGTACACGTGTCTCTTTCCCTTCTGGTTTCCTCAGTGTGTATGCCCAGCAGTGGGATTGCTGGATCATAAGGCAGTTCTATTTCCAGTTTTTTAAGGAATCTCCACACTGTTCTCCATAGTGGCTGTATTAGTTTGCATTCCCACCAACAGTGTAAGAGGGTTCCCTTTTCTCCACATCCTCTCCAGCATTTATTGCTTGTAGACTTTTGGATCACAGCCATTCTGACTGGCGTGAAATGGTACCTCATAGTGGTTTTGATTTGCATTTCTCTGATAATGAGTGATGCTGAGCATCTTTTCATGTGTTTGTTAGCCATCTGTATGTCTTCTTTGGAGAAATGTCTATTCAGTTCTTTGGCACATTTTTTGATTGGGTCATTTATTTTTCTGGAATTGAGCTGTAGGAGTAGCTTGTATATTTTTGAGATTAGTTGTTTGTCAGTTTCTTCATTTGCTATTATTTTCTCCCATTCTGAAGGCTGTCTTTTCACCTTGCTTATAGTTTCCTTTGTAGTGCAGAAGCTTTTAAGTTTAATTAGGTCCCATTTGTTTAGTTTTGCTTTTATTTCCAATATTCTGGGAGGTGAGTCATAGAGGATCCTGCTGTGATGTATGTCGGAGAGTGTTTTGCCTATGTTCTCCTCTAGGAATTTTATAGTTTCTGGTCTTACGTTTAGATCTTTAATCCATTTTGAGTTTATTTTTGTGTATGGTGTAGGAAAGTGGTCTAGTTTCATTCTTTTACAAGTGGTTGACCAGTTTTCCCAGCACCACTTGTTAAAGAGATTGTCTTTAATCCATTGTATATTCTTGCCTCCTTTGTCAAAGATAAGGTGTCTATATGTGCGTGGATTTATCTCTGGGCTTTCTATTTTGTTCCATAGATCTATATTTCTGTCTTTGTGCCAGTACCATACTGTCTTGATAACTGTGGTTTTGTAGTAGAGCCTGAAGTCAGGTAGGTTGATTCCTCCAGTTCCATTCTTCTTTCTCAAGATAGCTTTGGCTATTCAAGGTTTTTTGTATTTCCATACAAATTGTGAAATTATTTGTTCTAGCTCTGTGAAGAATACCATTGGTAGCTTGATAGGGATTGCATTGAATCTATAAATTGCTTTGGGTAGTATACTCATTTTCACTATATTGATTCTTCCAATCCATGAACATGGTATATTTCTCCATCTATTAGTGTCCTCTTTGATTTCTTTGACCAGTGTTTTATAGTTTTCTATATATAGATC
>NW_011494942.1:15174797-15176541 GCF_000754665.1 Bison bison bison
ATTTGCGGATATTGAAGAATCCTTGCATCCCTGGGATAAAGCCCACTTGGTCATGGTGTATGATCTTTTTAATGTGTTGTTGGATTCTGATTGCTAGAATTTTGTTAAGGATTTTTGCATCTATGTTCATCAGTGATATTGGCCTGTAGTTTTCTTTTTTTGTGGGATCTTTGTCAGGTTTTGGTATTAGGGTAATGGTGGCCTCACAGAATGAGTTTGGAAGTTTACCTTCCTCTGCAATTTTCTGGAAGAGTTTGAGCAGGATAGGTGTTAGCTCTTCTCTAAATTTTTGGTAGAATTCAGCTGTGAAGCCGTCTGAACCTGGGCTTTTGTTTCCTGGAAGAGTTTTGATTACAGTTTCAATTTCCGTGCTTGTGATGGGTCTGTTAAGATTTTCTATTTCTTCCTCGTTCAGTTTTGGAAAGTTGTACTTTTCTAAGAATTTGTCCATTTCTTCCACATTGTCCATTTTATTGGCGTATAATTGCTAATAGTACTCTCTTATGATCCTTTGTATTTCTGTGTTGTCTGTTGTGATCTCTCCATTTTCATTTCTAATTTTATCGATTTAATTTTTGTCCCTTTGTTTCTTGATGAGTCTGGGTAATGGTTTGTCAATTTTATTTATCCTTTCAAAGAATCAGCTTTTGGCTTTGTTGATTTTTGCTATGGTCTCTTTTGTTTCTTTTGCATTTATTTCTGCCCTAATTTTTAAGATTTCTTTCCTTCTGGGGTTCTTCATTTCTTCCTTTTCCAGTTGCTTTAGGTGTAGAGTTAGGTTATTTATTTGACTTTTTTCTTGTTTCTTAAGGTATGCCTGTATTGCTATGAACTTCCCCCTGAGGACTGCTTTTACAGGGTCCCACAGGTTTTGGGTTGTTGTGTTTTCATTTTCATTCGTTTCTATGCAAATTTTGATTTCTTTTTTTATTTCTTCTGTGGTTTGTTGGTTATTCAGCAGTGTGTTGTTCAGTCTCCATATGTTGGAATTTTTAATATTTTTTCTCCTGTTATTGAGATCTAATCTTACTGCATTGTGGTCAAAAAAGATGCTTGGAATGATTTCAATTTTTTTGAATTTACCAAGGCTAGATTTATGACCCAGGATGTGATCTATCCTGGAGAAGGTTCCATGTGCGCTTGAGAAAAAGGTGAAATTCATTGTTTTGGGATGAAATGTCCTATAGATATCAATTAGGTCTAACTGGTCTACTGTATCATTTAAAGTTTGTGTTTCCTTGTTAATTTTCTGTTTAGTTGATCTATCCATAAGTGTGAGTGGGGATTAAAGTCTCCCACTATTATCGTGTTATTGTTAATTTCTCCTTTCATACTTGTTATCATTTTCCTTACATATTGCAGTGTTCCTGTGTTGGGTGCATATATATTTATAATTGTTATATCTTTGTCTTGGACTTATCCTTTGATCATTATGTAGTGACCATCTTTGTCTCTTTTCACAGCCTTTGTTTTAAAGTCTATTTTGTCTGATATGAGTATTGCTACTCCTGCTTTCTTTTGGTCCCTATTTGCATGGAAAATCTTTTTCCAGCCTTTCACTTTCAGTCTGTACGTGTCCCCTGTTTTGAGGTGGGTATCTTGTAGACAACATATGTAGGGGTCTTGTTTTTGTATCCATTCAGCCAGTCTTTGTCTTTTGTTTGGGGCATTCAACCCATTTACATTTAAGGTAATTACTGATAAGTATGATCCTGTTGCCATTTACTTTATTGTTTTGGGTTCG
>NW_011494942.1:15176808-15177026 GCF_000754665.1 Bison bison bison
GAAGTTTTCAACTATTATCTCCTCAAGTATTTTCTCATGGTCTTTCTTTTTGTCTTCTTCTTTTGGGACCCCTATGATTCGAATGTTGTAGCGTTTAATACTGTCCTGGAGGTCTCCGAGATTGTCCTCATTTCTTTTAATTCGTTTTTCTTTTTTACTCTCAGATTCATTTATTTCTACCATTCTATCTTCTAATTCACTAATCCTATCTTCTGCCT
>NW_011494942.1:15177248-15178309 GCF_000754665.1 Bison bison bison
CCTTTCTGTATTCTGGCAGTTTGTGGAGTACTCTTTATTGTGGCGTTTCCTCACTGTGTGTGGGTTTGTACAGGTGGCTTGTCAAGGTTTCCTGGTTAGGGAAGCTTGTGTTGGTGTTCTGGTGGGTGGAGCTGTATTTCTTCTCTCCGGAGTGCAATGAAGTGTCCAGTAATGAGTTATGAGATGTCTATGGTTTTGGGGTGATTTGGGGCAGCCTGTATCTTGATGCTCAGGGTTATGTTCCTTTGTTGCTGGAGAATTTGCTTGGTATGTCTTGCCCTGGAACTTGTTGGCCCTTGTGTGGTGCTTGGTTTCAGTGTCGGTATGGAGGCGTTTGATGAGCTCCTGTTAATTAATGTTCCTTGGAGTCAGGAGTTCCCTGGAGTCAGGGTTTGGATTTAAGCCTCCTGCTTCCAGTTACTGGTCTTATTTTTACAGTAGTTTCAAAACTTCTCCTTCTATACAGCACCATTGATAAAACATCTACGTTAAAGATGAAAAGTTTCTCTACCGTGAGGGTCACCCAGAGAGGTTCACAGTGTTACATGGAGAAGAGAAGAGGGAGGAGGGAGTTAGGGGTAACCCGAATAAGATGAGGTGGAATCAATAGTGGAGAGAGTGGACTAGCCAATAATCACTTCCTTATGTGCACTCCACAACTTGACTGCTCAGAGATGTTCATGGAGTTATACAGAGTTATAATTGTTCTATCTTATCCTCTGTCTCCTGAGGAAGGAGGAAGGAGGAAGGAGACAGAGGTGGCCAGAAGGATAAAAGGGGGGAATGAAAAGGAGGGAGACAGATCCAGCCAGTAATCAGTTCCTTAAGTGTTCTCCACAGTCTGGAACACAGAAATTCACAGAGTTGGGTAGAGTAGAGAGGGGTTAGGGAAGAGACACAGGCGACCTGGTGGAGAAAAAGGAGAGTCCAAAGGGAGAGAGAGCAGTTAAGCCAGTAATCTCGTTCCCTAGTGAAAAATGGGTACTGAAGATTGGGTTCTTAAAGGTACAAAATTGGTAACAAATACATAAAAGCAAAAATTAAAAATCTAGAGTTTAGAA
>NW_011494942.1:15178409-15179523 GCF_000754665.1 Bison bison bison
TATCTTGTAGACAACATATGTAGGGGTCTTGTTTTTGTATCCATTCAGCCAGTCTTTGTCTTTTGTTTGGGGCATTCAACCCATTTACATTTAAGGTAATTACTGATAAGTATGATCCTGTTGCCATTTACTTTATTGTTTTGGGTTCGAATTTATACCCCATTTTTGTGTTTCCTGTCTAGAGAATATCCTTTAGTATTTGTTGGAGAGCTGGTTTGGTGGTGCAGAATTCTCTCAGCTTTTGCTTGTCTGAAAAGCTTTTGATTTCTCCTTCATACTTGAATGAGATCCTTGCTGGGTACAATAATCTGGGATGTAGGTTATTTTCTTTCATCATTTTAAGTATGTCTTGCCATTCCCTCCTGGCTTGAAGAGTTTCTATTGAAAGATCAGCTGTTATCCTTATGGGAATTCCCTTGTGTGTTATTTGTTGTTTTTCCCTTGCTGCTTTTAATATTTGTTCTTTGTGTTTGATCCTTGTTAATTTGATTAATATGTGTCTTGGGGTGTTTCACCTTGGGTTTATCCTGTTTGGGACTCTCTGGGTTTCTTGGACTTGAGTGATTATTTCCTTCCCCATTTTAGGGAAGTTTTCAACTATTATCTCCTCAAGTATTTTCTCATGGTCTTTCTTTTTGTCTTCTTCTTTTGGGACCCCTATGATTCGAATGTTGTAGCGTTTAATACTGTCCTGGAGGTCTCCGAGATTGTCCTCATTTCTTTTAATTCGTTTTTCTTTTTTACTCTCAGATTCATTTATTTCTACCATTCTATCTTCTAATTCACTAATCCTATCTTCTGCCTCTGTTATTCTACTATTTGTTGCCTCCAGAGTGTTTTTGATTTCATTTATTGCATTATTCATTATATATTGATTCTTTTTTATTTCTTCTAGGTCCTTGTTAAACCTTTCTTGCATCTTCTCAATCCTTGTCTCCAGGCTATTAATCTGTGATTCCAATTTGATTTCAAGACTTTGGATCAATTTCACTATCATTATTTGGAATTCTTTGTCAGGTAGATTCCCTATCTCTTCCTCTTTTGGTTTGGTGGGCATTTATCCTGTTCCTTTATCTGCTGGGTATTCCTCTGTCTCTTCATCTTGTTTAAATTG
>NW_011494942.1:15180450-15191966 GCF_000754665.1 Bison bison bison
CAAAGTAATAGGTTATAAAAGTGAAAATTAAAGGAATAATAGAGGACTTAAAATTTTTTTAAAAAATTAAAAAAAAAGAAGGAAAGAATGATCGTAAAAATAGTAAAAATATATCGAGGACTTTCTCTGGTTTTGTTGTGAGTATTGTGGGTTCAGCTCATTTTTCGCTAGTTCCTTGGTCCGACTTTTATTTCTCAAGATCTATAGGCCCCTTCCTATGCAGTCGGTAGTAACCACAGGGTTTTAATCTATTGCCTGTAGCTTCCAAGGCGGTCCCCTCTGTTATAGCTTCTTCTGTTTGCTGGACTCTTCAGTGTCTGGTTTCTGCCCTGACACAAAGGGGACGGTGGAGGACACTTTTTTTTTTTTTTTCTTTTCAGGCTCACATGTTCAGTCGCGCTGTGGGGAGGGAGGGAGGGATGCTGCAAACAAGTAACACTGGCGTGTGCTTGCAGTGCCTCAGCCACACTGGGTCTGCCCCCCATTCACGGCGTGTGTAGCCTCCCTGCCCACAGGGCTCAGGCTCTAGGCTGCTCCACTGGGAACCATCCGTGGCCAGCCCTGGGCTGCTTGCACCTCCCAGGTCTAAGCCGCTCAGGTTCAGGCACTCGGGTAGTCCTCAGAGGCGCAGACTTGGTTGGGCCTGCATTTTGTGCCCTTCCCAGGCCCGAGCAGCTCAGGTGATGAGGTGTTTGGCGAGCATGATTGCTGCGACTTATCGCCTCCCCGGTCCTCGGTTATCTAGGTGTACAACTGGCGCACCTTCTCAGGCGGATGTTGACCATCCAGACCCCCAAGAAGTTTTAGTTAGCAAAGAAGCCTGCTTACAGTTTTGTAGATAATGTCTCTCTGGGGCTGCGATTGTCCCCTTCCGGCTCTGGCTGCCTGTCACCAGAGGGGGACGGTCTGTAGCCGGCTATCTCTGTACAGTACTTTGTTCCATGCATGGGCCTTGCGGTGTCTTAGGTTAGGGCTGGCTTTTCGCATGGTAGATATCCCACAGTCTGGTTTGCAAGCCCAAATTATTTCACTCAGATAGCGCTCGGGGTATTCAGGCCAGATCCTTGCGATGCAGCCCTCCCCGCGCCTCCGTGCCCAGCCCCTGCTTGCTAATGGCGGATGCAGGCGTCTGCGCTGCTTCTCCGCTGGGGGAGTTACCTTAGGGCTCGTAATCTGTGGGTTTTAATTGTTCACTTATTTTTCCTCCCTGTTACGTTGCCCTCTGTGCTTCCAAGGCTCGGCACAGATTCGGCAGTGAGAAGGTTTCCTGGTGTTTGGAAACTTCTCTCTTTTTAAGACTCCCTTCCCGGGACGGAGCTCCGTCCCTCCCTCTTTTGTCTCTTTTTTTGTCTTATATATTTTTCCCTACCTCCTTTCGAAGACATGGGTTGCTTTTCTGGGTGCCTGATGTCCTCTGTCGGCATTCAGAAGTTGTTTTGTGGAATTTACTCGGTGTTTAAATGTTCTTTTGATGAATTTGTGGGGGAGAAAGTATTCTCCCTGTCCTACTCCTCCGCCATCTTAGCTCCTCCTTCCTGACATGAGGCTATTAATAATGATCTGAAACACTTTTGCCCTACTCACAAGATCAATGTGTAGAAAGTTCAAAATCTGACTTCAGGAGTTTAATCTACAAAACATTTCTTACTTCAGGGAAGAAGAGTACAGGGCAGTGTCTACAGAAGTAGGACTGCAGCCCACCAGGCTCCTCGCTCTGGAATTCTCCTGGCAAGAATACTGTAGTGGATTACCATTCCCTTCTCCAAGGGATCTTCCTGATTCAGGGATTAAATCCAGGTTTCCTGCACTGTAAGCAGGTTTTTTACCATCTGAGCTACCAGGGAAACCCCAAAGTATTAAAACAACACTTAAAAGGTCAGTAATACATTCCACCAGTAAAGGGCAAAATATTTATATGCCTTTCTAATTCCCCTGAATTTAATGACTTCACAGTTTCACTTTAGTGACAACCTGTTCTCTTTAATAAACTTGTATTTATTTGCAGGCCTCTGTGCAAGCAATACAATAAAGACTTTTAAAACACACTGAACTGAAAAATCTAACCACTCTCTTACCCACAAAGATTGAAAACGAGCCCATTTTAAGTAAAAACACCATGATCATCATCCAGCTAAGTTCCATAAGGGCAGGGCTTTGTTCACTTCACTATCATATATTTTCAGCACCCAAAACAGTGCCTGATCATAGGAGGCATTTGGTAAATACTGACAGAATGAATGATTCATGACAGATGTCGCAGAGCAGCAGAATAAAGACAGCTCTTGGGCCAAGAACTCTCTTCGATACCAATCGCAATCACTGTAAAAATGACTACATATAGTTATAGAAACAGATGTGAGTTATGAGAATAAGATTTCAGGTAGAATTCACTGAGTTTTCTAAGGTGAAAAGGAAAGGATATTCATATGTGAATGAACTGTATGTAATGAAGAGGGTGGGAGAAGGAAGATTTACATTTCTCACTTCACATGGAGCAACTGAGCAAAAGATGGAATCAACTGAAATTTCATCTGATTCCAGAGTGTCTACCCTAAGTCCTAGGTTCACTGCACTTGCCACTTGCTACCTATAAGACAATCACTAAGCCATACAGAAAAACAGGCAACTAAGTAAATGACTGACAGCACGATTTTTCCCTGGGCTGGGATGGTCCCCCTGTGTTTGGTAACTTCTGAATACATTTTATCCAATAGTATGTATGTTGGGGAAGCACACTGATTGAAACCGCCCACCCTGGCCAGGCACCATAGTAACTATTTGCATGAGTTGTTTTATGACAGGAAATCCTGACAAGGAATATGGAACTAATAAGCCACCACCAACAGGAAGAGTTCGGGAAAGGTCTAAAGGAGACACCGTGTGTCCGTCCACTTCCCAGAATCCCTCTTGCTAGCATCCATCTTGGCTGAGCAATGCGTGCACCACCAGGAAAGACTCTGAATTAGAATGATTGGCCAAAGACCACGCGGAAACTAATCCCATCACCATAAAACCTGAGACTGCAAGCCACGCGGCAGAGCAGTTCTCCTCGGTTTTCTTACCCTACTGCTCTCCACCCAGGTGCCATTTCCCAATAAAATCTCTTGCTTTGTCAGCACATGTGTCCCTCGGACAATTCATTTCTGAGTGTTAGACAAGAGCCCAGTTTCAGGCCCTGGAAGGTGTCCGCCTTCCTGCAACATGTAGACTAATTCCTGTCAGCCTAATGCCATCCATGCAATGCAAATACATACTAGCAAGAAAAAAAAATCCATAAAAACACATTCCTTGCCTGTATACTGCAGGTTCACCAGTTTCAGTGTTTAGAAAGTCACATTCCAGTGTTTAGAAAGTCATAAAGAATAATAATATTTATAATTCTGAACTACTACTAATGATGCTGCTGGCTGCCAGACCAAATGGCCACTGTGTGCCAGGCACTTATTTACAGACTTATTACCTGCTTATTACCATAGCTCTGAGTCCTGACAAGCAACCTTTGAGTAAAATGTTACAATTAGTTCCCCTTTGGGGGAGATGAGAAAACTGATGTTCTCAGAGATAAAATAACTTATCCAGGACCTACTAAGTGAAGGATTCATGATTTAAACACTATCCACAGAGATCTTCAGAACTAAGATAACATTGCCTCTTTGAGCTTTTATTTTCTTTACCTGATCACCTTCTGAAAAAAGGACAAGCATAGTTTTTAAAACTAATTTTGATATTAATCAAATTTATAGTCAAATACATGATACCCCTTTCCAGAGAAGGAAAATACATGACAAGTTTCCTCTCAAGGAAGGATAATGGTCCTTCTTGCTCACAAACATGTTGACTTAGTAAGATCCTGACCCAGTTCCCATCGTATTGTGTACTGCTCTCCAAGCATCATTCTTTCTAAATAGACTGGAGCTCGGAGTTAGAAAAAAAAATTTTTTTTAAGCATATCGCCTAATTCAATGTATAAGCACCAACAGTCTATATTAAAGCCAGTCAGGAGAGGCCTCATTTGTGGACCCACAGATGGCTGCAAGAATCTTCTATCCCTGAGAGCTGAGCAGGGAGGCCAGCTGCACAGAGCATGACATCACTGCCCTGCCTCCTCCCCAAGGCCAAGTTCTCACCTGGGATTCTAGACTTCAGAGCACAGCAAACAGGCAAAGCACGGGATTAGTGGCTGTGCAGTTGTAATTCCAATCCTGACTTTACCACTTACCAACTATGTAAATGTGTTAAATGACCATTTAAGCTAAGATCTTCCATTTCCACCTGATAAGCAAACTATAAGATTTACCCTAAACAAATGTTGTGATGGCTGCATGGAATACCACGTAGGAAGGGCTAGCCCACTTCCTGGTACCTAGTGATAGATAACAGATGTAAAGCTTTCTTCCCCTCCTGAAGGACCTTCTTCACTGGAGTACTGAAGCTCACATTGTTCTATAAGAAATGACTATTAAATTTTATGGAATTTTGCAAGCCAGTTATTAAATACAGCCATTATTTAAAATTAAATTAAATAACTTATAATAAATTATATGTATATATATTCTATATTTATATCAGTTATAATATTATATATCTTTTATAATAAAATGAATTATATAAGCTTAAATAAATCAAGCTAAAAATGAAGGTAATGAGTACACAAATCATATCATTTCCTAATCAGTTTCCTTCATTTTACTTTTGTCTATGCTCCTGAGGTTATTTACATCTACAGTCTATTGGGCAGTAGAAATGCTTCAAGATGGTGGGCTATGGCACACCTCTCCCAACTCCAGTTTCAGCTATGTCATGTTTGTAGCTTCAAATCAGCCAGGGTAGGAGTTACATGGAAATCTGTAAACACAACAAGTGAGGATTTACTTTCTTTGGACAGCCAATGATTAAGCATTACCAGCACACCACTGGTATGCGTACTTCATCTTATTCCTTTTTGCTCCTGCACTTACCTCTATATTCTTTACAAGTTATTTACATACATACACACATCCATTAAATTTAAAATAAAATGAAAACAAAAACCTCACATGCCTGCAGTTAACAGGCATGTTAACTGCCTGTTAACATTTCTTTATTGCCAAATTTACTAAAATGTTCTGCTGCTGCTGCTGCTGCTAAGTCACTTCAGTCATGTCCGACTCTGTGCGACTTCATAGACGGCAGCCCACCAGGCTCCCCCGTCCCTGGGATTCTCCAGGCAAGAACACTGGAGTGGGTTGCCATTTCCTTCTCCAATGCATGAAAGTGAAAAGGGAAAGTGAAGCCGCTCAGTCGTGTCCGACCCTCAGCGACCCCATGGACTGCAGCCTACCAGGCTCCTCTGTCCATGGGATTTTCCAGGCAAGAGTACTGGAGTGGGGTGCCATCGCCTTCTCTGACTAAAATGTTCTATTTTTGCTTAATTTCAATACTTTCTTACCATCTGCCCATTAATTTATTCATTTCACAAATACTTGCATAACTACGATTAACTAGACACTGTAAGAGGATCTGGGGATACAACTGAGAGCAGAAGCCTATACAATCGGATCTGTATGGAACTCAGTCACTGTATGTACACAGTCCGACTGGTGGAAGTCAGTCACACTGCAGCCTGCCTTCTGTCCCTTCATGAGAGTCTCCAATGATCTATTTATTCTTTTTTCTTCTCCTTTGCCTTCCTTAAAAAATTTACAATTTCCCCAGACGTTTTGCCCTCTTTTCTTTCATGCCCGGTACTAAAGAGTCAAGATTAGTTCAAGGTTTTAACAGTTTATCGCTCTTCTTTCTTGCTCAGGAATTTCATGCATTTCTGTGACTTTATCCTTTCCCAAACCAACTTTTCCTCTAGCCTTTCCATCTCAGTAACTGACACTACCACCCACCCAGCAGTTGAAGCTAGAAACCCGAACACCCTCGATTCTTGCTGTTCCCTCACCTCTTTACCCTAAATCGTCAAATCCTGTTAGATCTATATTTAAAACGTCTCCAAAATCCACCTTATGCCTACATCTCAGGCTCCATCACCCTCAGCTAAGACCTCTTTTCTCCCCTCAGTCAGTATGAAAGTCTCCTTGCTTTATTCTTGCCCCTAAATAATGCACTACAAGAAACAAGACTGAACATTTGTAATATAACCACATCTTGCCACATTAAACAAGCAAACAACAAAACCCTCCAAAGTCTCCCCATCTCACTCAGAATAAAATCCAAATTCGCTCCCATGGCCAAAACATTCTTCATCATCTAGGCCTGCCCACCCCCTGAACTAGCCCCTTCCCATCCCCACTTGCTAATTATCCCGAAGCCGGACCCCTCTGTGCAGATCTGAGCAGGGTGAGCTCCTCCTCTCATCCACAAGGATTCAGAGACCTTCCCTGACCAATCAATGGGAATTCGCCCCAGCCAGGCTCACCCACCACTCTCCACCACACTGTTCACTCCTTATTGGTTACTTAGTGTCTGTCTTCTTCTCCTGGAAGGAAAGCTACATAGGGGCAAGGATCTTGTCCTCCTTAAACCCCAGTACAGCCCTGGTGCCTGCCTGGAACATGCCGGGCACATGGCAGAAATTCAGTAGGTCTTTGCTGATGAATGAATAAGTGGAGTATGATCTAAGAGACAGGTAAAGGCAGGACTAATTGGAAACAAAGACACTCGAAAAGAGGGAGTTGTCTGGGACTGTAGAGAAGAATAAGAATAGCAATCTGCTGCTGCTGCTGCTGCTGCTGCTAAGTCGCTTCAGTCGTGTCTGACTCTGTGTAACCCCATAGGTGGTAGCCCACCAGGCTCCCCCGTCTCTGGGATTCTCCAGGCAAGAACACTGGAATGGGTTGCCATTTCCTTCTCCAATGCATGAAAGTGAAAAGTGAAAGTGAAGTCGCTCAGTCACATCCGACTCTTAGCGACCCCATGGACTGCACCCTACCAGGCTCCTCCATCCATGGGATTCTCCAGGCAAGAGTACTGGAGTGGGTCGCCAGTGCCTTCTCCAGCAATATGCTACTTAAGTGCTAATAGTATGAGTCAAATTTCCATCTTTATTAAATTCTTACTTGCCCATGGCTTGAGTTATTTTCAAAGGGAAGTTGCTCAGTCGTGTCCGACTCTTGCAACACCGTGGACTATAGCCTACCAGGCTCCTCCGTCCATGGAATTCTCCAGGCAAGAGTACTGGAGTGGGTTGCCATTTCCTTCTTTTAGTGACAAGTTAATTTAGCCAAGTACCTGTTCTGATGAATCTATGATAATTTTCATGGCTAGGTCAAAAGATTTTTTAAAGGGACAGAAAATTTTGTACTTTAAAGAAGATCTTCCTGAATCCTCAGAAACATGCCTGAGAGGCAGCATCCCCTGGGCTACCTCATATACCTGCGTTGTAATAAATTCCTATTGAGAGGGTAACAGGGAGGAAGGCTAGGGGCCCCCAAATGGAGGAAATAGGCTGGAAATATCAGACATTTTTTAATCTCTCTTAAGTGGCAGGAGGAAACAAACTACAAGCGTCAGATTTTTTTTCCCTTCTCTATACAGAATTAAAAGGAGGTTTCTTTCAAAATTCTGTGTTGTCATGACAACACCTCCTTCCATCTGAACTTAACTTTTCTCAAACTTTGAGCTAACTAATGCAGGTTTTTTTTTTTTTTATGGAAATATTTTTCTTAAGCTGTGTTAATGAACAATGCATTTACCTTAAACTCTGTCTTTCCTCAAGTTGGTTCCATCTAAGACTCAGATAATGGCCCAAAAAAGCAGTATGTTTTACTCATACAATTGTTCACCTCATCTATGTTAATGAGATTATGTATTTGCTTGGAAAGCTGCCTTTCTTCAAGATTCATGTCAATCATTTTATGGCCCAGATGACTCACCTTGTGCCAATGCAATCTCAAAATGCATGTTGTGGGTGAGGGGCCTGGTGCCATTCTCTGAGTTATGAGACATTTCTTTTCTCTAATTAGCAGCCTGCGAGTAGGTATATAACTTCCTGTTAAAGACTAGCAGGGGGACACTCTTTCTGCCCCCTTCTGATGTCTATGTCAGAAGCTGTCTCTTTTATACTTTAATAAAACTCTAATACACAAAAGCTCTGAGTGATCAAGCCTTGTCACTGGCCCTGGATTGAATTCCTCTCCTCCAGAGGCCATTTTTGAATCCAAGGCCAAAAATGAATCCTGGCATTTTTCACGGCTCAGCAACAACCTTTCATTATCACACACCAAAAGCAGGAAGTCAGGGTAGGGGAAGGCAGAGCTCTCCTCCCAAAGAAAACTGAGGGGCCTGTGCCCTGATGTGCAGGGCTCTTCCCCCAGGGAAGCAGCAGAATGCTTGTACTGCTTAACTGAGGCTTCACAGCCTCATCTCTTCTTCCAAATAACAGCAGCCAGCAGGGCTTCTACTTCTTCCAGCTACTCCTTTCTTATCTGATATGACACAGGGAAGGCCAGGGATAGGGAAAAGAAGGAAGGAAGAAGGAGGAAGGGAAATGGGAAAGGGAAAAGAAAGGAGGGTAACAGGAGTGGGGGTGTCCCAAAGAAATGACTCGGTGCTTCACTTCTCCAGTGATCCCCCTGCAACAGGTGATGCTGGATGGTGAAAACACACAAGGTCAAGGAGCCCAGTCCAGTACCTCATCAAGGACCACACAGCTCCAGGAGACACAGGGAATCCACTGCTCTTGGGTTCAGACGGCATGGCATGGCAGCCACCCCAGGCTCCTTTGTGAGGGAACCGCTGCTGCTTCCCATTCTCCCGGAGAGGGTGTGCTGTCGGGGAGCTTCCAGGCTGCTGTGGGCTGCGCTGATGGATGACCCCGTTGCTCCTAATTGTGAGGAGGAAACAACGTCAAAAGGAGCAACAAGACCTGCAACAAGGAACAGCATCCCCTATCCCCTCCCCAAGCCCTGTTCCTTGGAAGCAAATATTCATCAATCTTTTAGCTCTTTTGTTTCTGGTATTTATCACAATATTTTAAAAATAACATTAAATAATAATGTTATTTCCAATTTTAGAACTTGTCATATTGGCTCATTACAAGAGAAGATGTATATTCAATCCTCTTATGTGGTCACCAATACACATACAGACACTCTTCACTTCTTATCCTCCTCATACATTTCTCTCATAATAAATATAAGTTGAATTCTCATAACTTAGCTGAAGGGATATTTGGGATTTACATTATTATGATCTTGTAAAATTGTGTTCACAGATGATCCATGCAACATATTCTCATATGTTCTTCCATGAATCCTCTGAGATATATTCCATAACATTAGCTGGGCAAAAATTTAAAAGTCTGACACTACTCAGGGATGGGGAGAATGTGGAACAAGAGGATTCTCATCCACTGCTGCAGTTATTTCAAGAGAATGGCTCCACATCAATACACTGAATGTGTATCTATCTGTGGGCCCACAACCTCACTTCTGTGGTTATGCCCTGGAGAAACCTGCAGGTATGTGCACACAACATTTGTTTGCAGCATGGTATATAATAACCGAAAAAGGGGAAACAACCTAAATTCAGAATCCAAAAGGATGGATGCGTGCATGCTAAGTCACTTCAGTCCTGTCCGACTCTTTGTGACCCTAAAGATTGTAGCCCGCAAGGCTCCTCTGTCCATGGGATTCTCCAGGCAAGAATACCAGAGTGGGTTGCTGTGCCCGCCTCCAGGGGATCTTTCTGACCCAGGTATTGAACCCACATCTTTTATGTCTCCTGCATTGGCAGATGGGTTCTCTACCACTGCACCACCTGGGAAGCCCTTATTCTAAATTAGCAGATAAGAATTTCTGGGAAAAGGAGACACAATTTTGTGAGATTCTCAACGAGTTAAGACTCTCCAATACAGGCAGATCCTCTGAGCTCGTATCCTGCTACTAATGTGAGCCCAGGCTCTGGGCTGCAGATGCCCTGGGAGGTTACTGGCCCCAGTCACATGTGCCCCATGGAGGCAAGTGCTCAGGGGTAACCCTGTGAGTCTGGAGTTACACAGACAGAGTCTAAATCGGGGATGGGTGACCCTGGAGAGGTTACTTTCTATGCCTGTACTTTCTGCTCTGTGAAACAAGGGTAACAGTTGTTAGTAGTAAGTGACTTCATATCTGTAAATGGCATGGTCCCATTCCTGGAGCATAGCCTTCACTCAAGAGATACTGTTAGTGACCAGGTATTGCCAAGAGAAGACTCTACACATGGACATCACCAGATGGCCAACACTGAAATCAGACTGATTATATTCTTAGCAGCCAAAGAAGAAGAAGCTCAATACAGTCAGCAAAACCCAAGACCAGGAGCTGACTGTGGCTCAGATCATGAGCTCCTTATTGCCAAAATCAGACTTAAATTGAAGAAAGTGCAGAAAACCACTAGACCATTCAGGTATGACTTAAATCAAATCCCTTATGATTATACAGTGGAAGTGAGAAATAGATTTAAGGGACTAGATCTGAGGGACAGAGTGCCTGATGAACTATGGACGGAGGTTCGTGACATTGTATAGGAGACAGGGATCAAGACCATCTCCATGGAAAAGAAATGCAAAAAGGCAAAATGGCTGTCTAAGGAGGCCTTATAAATAGCTGTGAAAAGAAGAGAAGCAAAAAGCAAAGACGAAAAGAAAAAATATAAGCATCTGAGTGCAGAGTTCCAAAGAATAACAAGAGAGCTAAGAAAGCCTAACTCAGCGATCAATGCAAAGAAATAGAGGAAAACAATAGAATGGGAAAGACTAGAGATCTGTTCAAGAAAATTAGAGATACCAAGGGAACATTTCATGCAAAGATGGGCTTGATAAAGGACAGAAATGGTATGGACCTAACAGAAGCAGAAGATATTAAGAAGAGGTGGCAAGAATGCACAGAAGAACTATACAAAAAAGATCTTCACGACTCAGATAATCACGATGGTGTGATCAGTCACCTAGAGCCGGATATCCTGGAATGTTAAGTCAAGTGGGCCTTAGGGAGAATCACTACAAACAAAGCTATTGGAAGTGATGGCATTCCAGTTGAGCTATTTCAAATCCTAATAGATGATGTTGTGAAAGTGCTGAACTCAATATGTTACAAATTTGGAAAACTCAGCAGTGGCCCCAGGACAGGAAAAGGTCAGTTTTCATTCCAACCCAAAGAAAGGCAATGCCAAAGAATGCTCAAACTACTGCACAATTGCACTCATCTCACGCGCTAGTAAAGTAATGCTCAAAATTCTCCAAGCCAGGCTTCAGCAATACATGAACCGTGAACTTTCAGATGTTCAAGCTGGTTTTAGAAAAGGCAGAGGAACCAGAGATCAAATTGCCAACATCCGCTGGATCATGGAAAAAGTAAGAGAGTTCCAGAAAAATATCTATTTCTGCTTTATTGACTATGCCAAAGCCTTTGACTGCGTAGATCACAAGAAACTGTGGAAAATTCTGAAAGAGATGGGCATACCAGACCACCTGACCTGCCTCCTGAGAAATCTGTATGCAGGTCAGGAAGCAACAGTTAGAACTGAACATGGAACAATGAACTGGTTCCAAA
>NW_011494942.1:15192255-15209622 GCF_000754665.1 Bison bison bison
GGGGGGCTACAAAATCACTTCAGATGGTGATTGCAGCCATTAAATTAGAAGATGCTTACTCCTTGGAAGGAAAGTTATGACCAACCTAGATAGCATATTCAAAAGCAGAGACATTACTTTGCCAACAAAGGTCCATCTAGTCAAGGCTATGGTTTTTCCAGTGGTCATGTATGGATGTGAGAGTTGGACCATAAAGAAAGCTGAGTACTAAAGAATTAATGTTTTTGAACTGTGGTGTTGGAGAAGACTCTTGAGAGTCCCTTGGACTGCAAGGAGATCCCATCAGTTCATCCTAAAGGAGATCAGTCCTGGGTGTTCATTGGAAGGACTGATGTTGAAGCTGAAACTCCAATACTTTGGCCACCTGATGCGAGGAGCTGACTCATCAGAAAAGACCCTGATGCTGGGAAAGATTGAGGGCAGGAGGAGAAGGGGACAACAGAGGATGAGATGGTTGGATGGCATCACCGACTCTAATGGACACAAGTTTGAGTAAACTCCGGGAGTTGGTGATGGACACGGAGGCCTGGCATGCTGCGGTTCACTGGGTCGCAAAGAGTCGGACACAACTGAGCGATTGAACTGAACTGAATCCTTGTTACCTGTTCTCAGTTCTTTTCTACCAAGTTCATGACTGTACTCAGGTCCTCATGTAATTACTTACGTAATGTTTGTCTTCCCCCAGCACTGCCCTTTGTGGGAAGGAATGTTATCTGTCTTATTTGTGGCCAGGCACAAAATGGGAATGCATTAAACAGGTGGATAAAATGATGCAGGAAAGAAAGAACGCCTCCACCTACGCATAGATGCTGGTGGTTGTGAGAGCTAAAAGTTACTAAAACCAAAAAACCCCATAAACTATGAAGTATGCAACTTCCAAGCTACATATCAGCAGTTATTATTTTTTCATAGAACTTTCAGCAGTTTGGTATGGTGAAGGTCAAGAAAATTACTAAAGCACTAAAAGAGATAATTATCCTCTTTGAAAAAAGCCTAGCTCAATAGTGACCAGATGAAGAAGAAAGGACTATAAGGAACCATGTGTTGCGGAGTCCTAAGACCAAAGGAGCTAAGACTTCGAGTATAAGTATACACAAAAGAATGCTGCCTGCCATCAAATTATCAGCCACTGAAGCTGGCCCCATGTGTACCCTAAGGGAATTCAGAATGGAGAAAAACAGGATACTGACCCTAGACAGCTGACATGCATATCAAAGGAAAAATTTAATGAGCCCAGACTCTTGCATCTTTCAATATACTGCAAAGCACTAAATCATTAACTTGAGATGTCTGATTTTTTGTGATTAGCACTCTTTTGAGTTTCAACTATAGGCTTTTTTCCCCCCAGCAGCACAAACTCATATATCGTAGTTCCTCCCTCACCTCTATGGAACAGTTCCCTTACAGCTATCTGAGGACTTTCTCAGGTTATAAGTCCTTAGTAATGGTCCCAAATAAAACGCAATTCTCAACTTTCAAGTTGTGTGGGTGTTTTTTTCAGTCGATATGAGGTGAAAATATCTCTGGACAGGACCAGAGGGGAAGATCTCCCGTCACTTGTCACAGAGCAAAGGTGGTACACACAAAGAGGAGGCAGAAGCAAATGGAGAGCCAGAGGAGCGGATAGGAAGGCCAGCAATGCAATTACTGCGGTGGGTCAAGAGGACTCCTATGAGCCAAGCGGAGGTCCCTCTGGCTTTCCCGGTTTAAGCTTGGGTCAAAATGATAACTAGGCTCCTTCCTTTTACACGCCTCTGAGATTCGGAGAGACCTAACAGAGTACTAAAATCTATTTAAATTATCTCCAAGTACGCCCAGGCAGGAAAGTGATCAGAATTTAATGACTCCTCTCAGCTTGTTGACATGCAATAGCACTGCTCTTATCTTTGTGTCAAGAAGTATAAAGAGGTAGCGAATGGGATAAAAAGGCAGGATTTTTTTTTTAAAGATAAAATTCTTCCAGACAAGGCCGGAGAATAAATCAGCTGCATTTATTAAAAGTTCAAATGTAAGGACCTTATAATTACTGAAAAATGGGGTTTGCATGTCAAATTGTTAGTAAATCCTGAGGAAGAAAATCACAGTATGTGCCTGAACTTTAAAACGCCTTAGTCATTCTTATCATCTATAACCCACAGGACAATATGAAAGTGCCTAAGTTTTT
Source organism: Bison bison bison (assembly GCF_000754665.1). NCBI lineage: Eukaryota > Metazoa > Chordata > Mammalia > Artiodactyla > Bovidae > Bison > Bison bison. The sequence continues at coordinate 15,194,420 of NW_011494942.1, forward strand.
TAAATGAAAACAGGCTACTAAATAAACTTGCTCTTTAACTTGAATATGATATGCAATAATTATTCCTGTATGGTTTAGACTGGTCTGTTGTAGAATTCCAAAAACACCCCCCCCCGCCCCCCACCGCCCCATTCAAAATTTAGGTAAATACACCACCCCTCAAGCTAGTAAACAGACTCCAATTTAGCAGTGTTCTTTGAAGGATAGCACTTATGTGAATGCAGAGATTCTAGGCAAGCTGTTAACAAACTATTACCATTTGTAACTACTCTCCTGTGTGAATCAAGATTTCTCAGTGTTATACAAGCAAAACAATCTAGTGATATAAACTTGCAATTAGCATAGGTACTTTTCAATTCCAAATTTGGTGCTCACAAAAACTTTATAATCCTCATTGACACAAGTGTGAAGAGTCTGAACACATACAATGCAACTATCTTAAGGAAATAAGCCTTACTATATTATGGCTGGAGAAGGCGATGGCACCCCACTCCAGTACTCTTGCCTGGAAAATCCCATGGATGGAGGAGCCTGGAAGGCTGCAGTCCATGGGGTCGCTGAGGGTCGGACACGACTGAACGACTTCACTTTCACTTTTCACTTTTATGTATTGGAGAAGGAAATGGCAACCCACTCCAGTGTTCTTGCCTGGAGAATCCCAGGGACCGGGGAGCCTGGTGGGCTGCCGCCCATGGGGTTGCACGGAGTCGGACACGACTGAAGCGACTTAGCAGCATATATGGTCTAAGGTGAGGTTTGTTTTTATTTAGTCGCTCTGTCCTGTCTGCCTCTTTTGTGACCCCACAGACTGCAACCCACCAGGCTCCTCTGTCCTTGAGATCTCCCAGGCAAGAATACTAGAGTGTGTTGCCATTTCCTTCTCCAGGGGATCTTCCCAACCCAGGGATTGAACCTGTATCTCTTGTGTTTCCAGTGTTGGCAGATGGAGTCTTTACAACTGAGCCACCATGAAAACCCCCAAGATGAGGTTACATTTAACAGAATGTTGTATCTCTATTTTTTTAAAGAAAATTTGAAAACTATTGATTTAAGTAATTTTCCTTTGCATATCACGCACTGCTTGACAGCAAAACTTTGACATGACTTACGATTTATCATGATTGTGGGATAAAGAAAAGAGATCATAAACCAAGCACACGCCGAACACTGTGATGCCCGTCTCTTTCACCAGCATTGCACAGGTCCCCAGAAACAGACTGAGCAGCAGGAAGAAGGGAGAAGCCGTGGGAGGGAAACTTTCCCCAACACAACACTGGTCCACACTCCTGAAAAATAAAGTTGACATGGTTTTACTCCAAGAAGAAATATGGGTTGCTAAGAAATGCCACCTTTTAAAGGTAAGATCCAACGCAGATTTCATTTTATCCTAAGTAGATGAGCAAAGATATCTTTAAGAATATAATTTGCAAAGGTGGGAAAAAGTAAATGACTGACAATGCTGAATTTGGTACTTAGATAAAAGCATATAAGTTATGGTAAAATATGGTATATAACAGAGGAACACTAAAAAGCAATTTAAAATGCTAGTATATAGAGATATACTTAGTGACATGTAAAGATGTTTAGGTGAATATATATTAAGTGAATAATATAAGCCACATGCGGAGAAGGCAATGGCACCCCACTCCAGTACTCTTGCCTGGAAAATCCCATGGACGGAGGAGCCTGGTAGGCTGCAGTCCATGGGGTTGCTAAGAGTCGGACATGGCTGAGCGTCTTCACTTTCACTTTTCACTTTCATGCATTGGAGAAGGAAATGGCAACCCACTCTAGTGTTCTTGCCTGGAGAATCCCAGGGACAGAGGAGCCTAGTGGGCTGCCATCTATGGGGTCGCACAGCGTCGGACACGACTGAAGCGACTTAGCAGCAGCAGCAGCATAAGCCACATGCATGAACCCTGGAGCCAGGTTTCCTGGGTTCAGATCACAGCTCTGTTGTTAACTAACAAGGTAACAAGGGGCAGGTCAATGCCTCCCTGTGCCTCATCCTGTGTTTATCATCGTTATTATTATTGTTTTTGTGAAGGTGTTTTATATGTTTCTGTACAAAGAAAACACTGGATAGATACCAAAACACAATCATCATTAATATGATGAAAATACAGATGTTTTAGTCTTTTTCTTTTCTTCTGGCTGATCTGTTTTTTTTTTTTTAATTGAAGAATAGCTGATTTACAATGTTGTATTAGTTTCTAATCTGTAGTTTTAAGTATATTTTCCATGAGAATATTTAGGGAAAACTTTTTTTTTTCTCAGCATAATTTCCAGCAGGGATTTTCTAAAACCCTCCAGTTGCTGTAAAGTCTTTTTTAATCTTACAAAACAGAATCGGCACCCCAGCAAGAAACCTCACAGCTCCTTCTGCAGGTGACACACCAATTTGTTCCCCCTCCTTGGTAGGACAATACATCTGCAGTTGTGACGTCTCACCGTTATTGTTATGTCTTGGAACAACTGCCTAAATTATATTCCAAATTTGTAGGAGACAAGCTTTTTCTCCGAAGCTTGTTGACACCTCAAATTACTCAAAGTGCGAATGACCTGCACAACAGAAAGCTGTAGCAATGTGGCTTCTTACCACACAGGTACGGATAGGCTGCAGACCCACTCACATTCCCAAGTTTATTAACACACAGAAAAGGCCTGAGAGATCAAGTTCACACTCAAGAGTGATTGTTAATCTTATTCTAACACCAGAGTAAACAGGAAACAATTGTTGAATTTGGGTTTACATTTTTAATATTTTCACAACACTCATATATAACTAGCAATGCCATGAGGATTTCCCAGGTGGCACAGTGGTAAAGAGTCCTCCTGCCAGTGCTGGAGACCCAAGAGACACGGGTTCAATCCTTGGATCGGGAAGATGCCCTGGAGAAAGAAATGGCAACCCGCTCCAGTATTCTTGCCTGGAGAATCCCATGGACAGAGGAGCCTGGTAGCCTACAGTCCATGAGGTCACAAAGAATAGGACACAACTGAGCGACTAAGCAAACACTCATGCAATGCAGTGGGAGGCTACAAAGCCAGGATAGAAGCTTGGTCCTATATTAAGAAAAGGTTTTGCTCTTAAACCAAAACTTTATAAGGTTTAATTAAGTTCATTCTTGACCCAAGGTCTAAGCTAGTTTACAACAAGGATTCTCAGCACAGCTCAGGGAAGATGATTCTTTGTTACAAGGGCTGTCGTACAGGCTTCAGAATCCTTGGCCTCCACTCACATGCCAGGTGAGCAAAAATATCTCCAGACATTGCAAATGTCCCTGGGGACAACATGGACAAATTTCTCCCATATGGAGAACCACTGGTTTAGAACAGTGTTCCTTGCAGTCACTGTGTTTTCTAAGATTATAGGCCAATGAACTGACCCAAAGATCAAAGTTTATAAATCCTTAACTAGGCATCACTCCATGAAGCAGGGCAATGGTTCACTGTCCCCCCTTTATCTGGGCCAGCCACTGAGTCACTGCCCCCATTACATTCTTTTCTTTTTTTTTAGATTTTTTAAAACTTTGTTTATTTTTAATTTAAGGATAATTGCTTTACAGAATGTTGCTGTTTCCTGTCAAACCTCAACATGAATCAGCCATGCTGCTGCTGCTGCTAAGTCGCTTTAGTCATGTCTGGCTCTGTGTGACCCCAAGGACGGCAGCCCACCAGGCTCCTCTGTCCCTGGGATTCTCCAGGCAAGAACACTGGAATAGGTTGCCAGTTCCTTCTCCAATGCATGAAAGTGAAAAGTGAAAGTGAAGTCATTCAGTCATGTCCGACTCCCAGTGACCCCATGGACTGCAGCCTACCAGGCTCCTCCCTCCATGGGATTTTCCAGGCAAGAGTACCGGAGTGGGGTGCCCCTCCCTTTTGAACCTCCCTCCCATCTCCCTCCCAACCCCACCCCTATAGGTTGATACAGAGTCCCTGTTTGAGTTTCCTGAGCCATACAGCAAATTCCCATTAGCTATCTATTTTACATATGGTAATGTAAGTTTCCATGTTACTCTTTCTATTCAACTCACCCTTTCCTCCCCTCTTCCCATGTCCATAAGTCTGTTCTTTATGTCTGTTTCTCCACTGTTGCCCTGTAAATAAATTCTTCAGTACCATTTTTCCAGATTCTGTCTATATGTGTTAGAATACGATATTTATCTCTTTCTGACTCACTTCACCGTGTATAATAGGTTCTAGGTTCATCCACCTCATCAGAACTGACTCAAATGCATTCCTTTTTATGGCTGAGTAATATTCCATTGTGTATTACATCCTATTTTTAGCCCACCCCTTTGCCTATGTGGCTATGTCACAACTCAGGTGAGAATCTGATCATCATGCGGGGAAAGAGGCAATATAATGGGAGATTGTTTTATTGCTTTTCAGTCTCACAAAGCAAGAAGCTTCTGTATTTTGATGAAAGGATGTACAAATTAGAAAATCACAGTTGAGAAATAGTGCTTTCAATTCAGCCTTGTCATTTTAAGCTTTAAGCTCCTTTAATGAGTATAATAAAGAGGCAGGGGGGAACTAAGACCAAAATGAAAAGGACAAATTAAACAAATCATAGTTAAATAGAAGACAGGACTATACCCAGTATAATTTGGCTCAGAGCTGATTTCAAATTCCATTCTCAGTAAGAGAAATCAAGAAGCTAGAGCTTATCTTCCCAGCACTGGGATAGCAGTCCTTTTAAGAGGTTATGACATAGTTCAGAATATGGCTGGAAAACAGAACAGCCTAGTCTTTGGTTAAGAGACAGTTTCCTATGCCAAGTCTCCAGGAAGCTCACGGTTATCTCACAGCCAAGAAGCTTCCCTCCTCTCTCAGGAAGGAGCTCAGAAGCTCACACAAACACACACAGCAGAAACTCCCAGGGAAGAGCATGATTGTAAACACAGACAAGGGCATTCTTAGCCATACATACCTATTATAGGAGAGAAAGGCCAAAAGAAACAGCAGGCATGCCAACACATCAGCTCTGCCAACAATTCCAGCCACCTACAAATTTTGAAAAAACAAAAACCTTAGAAAACCACTTTCTCAGAGACCCATAACAGAAATGTATTTGTTTTTAGAGGAATGAAAGAAACAGTACACTAGAAAACACATTATTCTTCAATTTCTGATATATGACTTCTGGTTATCTTAAACATTTAAGAATAATTTTAAAGAAGGAGATAGGAAGAAAGGGGCAAGATTTTCATGCTTAACTTTATTTTTAACCTTTCTTGACTATAATACAACTCATAATCTATCATAATATAGTATTACATATAACATATTTTCAATATCATACATATATTATACTTACAAATATACTATATACATTATAAATTCCTATTTTATATTCAGATGTTCTTACATTATTGTACTTACATATATTTCATTATTTTATTTATATTCTAAATTTTAATATAATATGCTATATATGTAAATCATGTTATAAATTATATAATATAAAGTTGTTTGTATATTTATATTATAATTTATATGTATATATTATAATTTATATATACTATAATTATGCAACATAGTATACATTATTATAACAAATATCACATTGATAACATATAATAACATTATATACATCATAATATATAATTTTAATTACATCTAAAGATATAAATAATATAACAGAAAGACAATGAAGACTTGTAACTGTTACAAACCTAAGATTGATGTATACCTGTGGTGGATTCATTTTGATATTTGGCAAAACTAATACAATTATATAAAGTTTAAAAATAAAATAAAATTAGAAAAATAAAGAGAAAAAAAAAAAGAAAGAAGCTAAAAAGAAACAGTGACTAATGACCATGGTTTTAGAAAATACACATCACAACTGAATTATTAAGGTATAAAGTAGCATGAATTACACAACCTACTATCAAATGTTTCAGAAAATAAAAAATATTTCTATATATTGAAGGAGAAAGAAAGCAAGGATGATAAAGCAAATGCTGCAAAAGGTTAAAAACTGGTGACTCTGGACAAAGAGTAATATGGTCTTTACACTTCTTAAGTTTGAAATTTTGTTTTCAATGTGTTACTTCAGAAAGGGACTGAAATGAAAGACAGGTGGGGGATAGATGCCTATTTATAAATATTTGTATTATTTCACTATTTAAAACGTGTACATTTCTCTTAACTATTTTAAATCCAAGAAATAAAATTATGAAGGAAAAACTAGGGTATGGTTAAAAGAAAGTTTCAAAGAAAAGCTCACATGGGGAGGAAGAGTTTGCAAGAGAAATAAACAGATTTGACATTCAGGCACAGAAAACAGCTTCACCCAAATCACAGAGGACCTGAAGCCCATGATGTGTTGAAGAATCAATCAACAGTTAATAGCAGAAAATAGATTTCTGGGAAATATACCTATAAATATCCTCAAATAATGAGCAAACTTTGCAGTCATAAAGGAAAGGTGATGACACACACATGGAGCTAGACCACCCAAGGCTTCAATATAGACTCCTCTTGCCATCTGAGTGAGACTCAACTTTGTCATCTTTAAGTTCTGAGATTTGGTTTTGTTATTTTTAAAATGACTATTACACCCCCTACCTCATGTTACTGCTGTAATAAGTAAAATGATATATTGGGTTGGCCAAAAAGTTCTTTGGGTTTTTAAATGAACTTTTTGGCCAACCCAATATATAAAGTGCCCACTCGGTGTTGATGCCCTTCTGTCTTCCTTTTCTCTGCAGAGCAAGGAAAGGAGACTCTTATCACTGAGGTTTTCCTGTGTGACGTATAGAAATCATCTTTTTACACTGAAGTTTACATGTGTGATATTTTATGTTAACTTTACTAGATAATCTAATATATCTATTAGTTAAAATCTAAATAAAAAAATAATTCAATTAAATACCTGCATCAGGATGGATAGCGAGTCACATAATTGAGAAAAATTCTAGTCAAATCCACATCAAGAGAAACCTGGACACGGCCAAAGAATTTCACTGGCAGTATAGAACTGAAAGCTCTTACCTAAAGTGGCTGGTCAGGCCACATGCTGTTCATTGATCCCTTAATCTATAAGGAACTTGCATGCCACGTCAGGCAGAATGCATGAGGGAAGTAGGCAGTGACAGTGTGGTTTCACTCAGTGTCAAGGCCCGGCTCAGACTCGCAGTCTGTAAAGCTACAACTGCACTCGATTCACTTCTGAAGTCTAGTTCTGCTCATTCTATACCACTGCCTCCTAGAGCACTGAGCTCAGCATCACCTGCAAGACTTCTGGAAGGTTAAACAGAGAGCCCAGCTGCTCAGCAACAAAGTCCTGGGATGAGGCCAGGCATCTGGGCCCAGAGGGACAGCTGCCACAGCACAACTGATGGTGGCCAACTCAGACACAGCAAGATTCACAAGTCGGTAGTGGGAGTACCAAGCTGGAGCAAGGCAATCACAAGCTAGGTGAGTGAAACCAACGCTGTGAAGGCGTCTGGAGCCCTGCTTCTTGAACTGTAGTCAGTTAGCTCTGCTGGGAAACAGCGGCAACAGCAGCATGTGCCAGCTGGATGTGCCCAGATATAAAGAATGTAGTGTCCCTTGGAGCAGAAGCTCAGAAGGGGTGTTGAAAAGTCAGCGCTAACATCGAGACTCTGCTGCCAGCTCCAAACCCCCACACAGTCACTGAACCCCTATTCTACATCCTTGTTAAGCTGGGGTCTCTGGGGGCAAGAAGGCTAGTGTCTTAAAAACAAAGTGACTGTCATTAGCTAATATATGTCCAGACCAGCCAAATACTGCAAGTCAATTTGTCAATGTCATCTTGTTCAGTAATTACATGTATCACTCCCTTCAACAAACATTTTCCAAGCGCCTCCTCTTTGCCAGGTATTATGCCAGCTGGAGGGATAAAGCCTGCCCCAAGCAGTTAGTATCTGGTGGGGAGTCAAAAAAGGGTATTAAGAAGTTACAAGGAAACTGCATGCATTGTAAAGGGGAGAAATCACAGAAGACTGAAGGGATTAATTTGGACTGCAGGATCCAGGAAGGGTTTGTGGAAATGCTGGTTGTATTCACTGGGACTTACAGGTCAGGCACAGAGGACTTCAGGAAACTCGAGACAGGAAGATGTGAATTCTGGGCCAGAAAGGGAATGCAGCATTCCAGGAAGAGGAAAGAGAGGTCTGTAAGCATGTGGGTGTTTCTGGCTGGGAAGGCATAAAGTGATGAGTGTGTGTGTGTGTGTGTGTGTGTGGGTGTGTGTTTAGTCGCTCAATCATGTCTGACTCTTTGTGACCCAATGGACTGTAGCCTGCTAGGCTCCTCTGTCCATGGGATTTTCCAGGCAAGAATACTGGAGTGGATTGCCATTTCCTTCTCCAGGGCGTCTTCCCGACCCACCCACGGATCGAATTCACATCTCCTGCATAGCAGGAGGATTTTTACCCACTGAGCCAAGACAAAGTGATGACAGCATGGATTACTGAAAAGGGGGCAGCAGTGAGCAACAGAAAGCAAAGATGAAATAAGTTGCAGCCCCTTGGGCCTGATTCCACAACAATGGAGGCTGAACCATAGGGTGCTGGGAAGTACAGAAAGACCGGTCAAAGATATCAATACAGAGATGGACAGTAATTATTTTTGCCCTCAAGCTGCAGGTTTCCATCACCAATTGGGTAGTTGTAACCTGGGAAATGTATTCCTTTAAGAAATATTTAAACATTTGAAAAACATCAGTGAACCTAATTGAGTTGAATTCAAATAATGTAACGTTCAGCTCTCTTAGCAAGCTTTACAGAATCACAAGTGGAAACTGCCAATTAAGGACTTCATTTGTCCCCAGAACTTGTTACTTCTTGGACTATCACTCATAGGATTTGTATGAAGTATACTATATGTACAAAGTTATTAATTATGTTATCTGCAAAATGAGTTCTCCTGGTGTCAGACTGAGCAGGAACACACACTTAACACAGAGCCACAGCTGAAAGCTGACATGCTGATTAGATCACGACCAATTTTTCCCCGAGTACTCTGTTCCAGCCTTGGAAATGCTCACCCTAACCTTCAACTCCATGTGTAAGCATTTCCTGTTCTTGTTTTTGATTTGACATATGAGCATTCCTTCAAACAGTAATGTCTCTGTGATGACTTAAGTTTTAATTCTTATAGGATAATTTCAATGATTTCCCCCATTTTCCTAATTTCTCTACTGATTTTTCTCATGATTCAGAGTTAAGAAAAAACCCATAAATTTCCCAAGAAATATACTATCAGGAAACCCAAGAATCACAAGGTTTTCAATGAGGAAAGTCTATCTTATTCACTGTATAGCCCTGCATTGATTGACTAGATTCCAGTCACTCAAATATTTATTGAAAAATTAAGTAAATAAATTAATTTGTTCATCTCTATTTAAGGTGGAAATAATTTTTCCTTCACTGAAATTCTAGTTTTATTAGAACATATTGCTTTGTCTTGTATGTTTTTATGTGTACGCTCTTTGGCTTTCTACAGGCTTATGAACAAACTGTGGGTAGGGAACCCCACTGCCCATTCACATATCCCCTTGGCACCTGGCACAGGGCCTGTACCAAACAAGTACTCATTAACAATTTGTTGATTATATAATTAAGAAAACAAATCGTTAATCATATCAACATGCTTAAACTAAACCTTCCTCCCCCCCAATTCAAACCCACTATCCTTCCTGTCATAATTGATGGTCCCATATTTACTCTTGTTTAACAGAGAGGGGATATATTCTACTAATGTAGAATATACATTATTCTTTCACCACACTATGGTCTGTTTTTCTTTTTTTTAATCATTTATCACTGTTTTCATAACACACATTTCTTTTTTACTATTCCTCTGTCCTCCTTTTTAGAAGCCTAAACTAATATCTATAATTAAATAATGGTCTCTAGATTTTACTTTCCAGTATAGTGTATTATGTAGGTCTAATTTCTTTACTTTCTTATGCCTCCCCTATCTCCTTGTAAATGCAAATAGTTTAAAATTTTTCCCTAAATAAATGTCCATCTCTCAGGCTGCTTTGTCCCCAAAATTGTGTTACCATGGATTTTTTTTTCCCCGATTAGTATGAAAGTTGGTTGAAACTCTTTCTTAAAGGTCATTTTGCTAACAGAATTTTCCCTTTTTCTTAGATTTCAACCTAACTCTATCAGTTCATGATCACACTGAATTTTATGCTCTCCTTTTCTGCAAGCACCGAATCAGGACTGGTCTTATTCTACTCATTTGTTCTTTCCTACACAAATTTTCCCCAACACCCTCTAAGCATGAATTTTCAAATCTATCTAAGAAACTGTCAGAAACATAATGAAGTCGATTGGGCTTAGATTAAAACATTGCCATTGACCCAGTGTCATATGTTCTATATGGCGAGGAGTAGTGGTCCTTGATTATTTCTCTTCATCCAACAATAATATTGAAAATTTATGCATCACTCTTATCTTTTAAAATTCATATCTAAAGTTTTTCATCATAATTTTAAATACTTCAAAGGATTTAACTTCCTGTGCATTTTAGAAATTGATATTTTAAAATAGGCCATAATATTACTGTTTTGAATGTACCAAATGAACCTGAAACATACCACAGCAGTTTGAAGTTCATCATCTTCCATTTACACAAATATGAACAGGCTCTTTAAATGAGAGACATTTCACGTGCCCTTTCCCCTTGAAATCATGTTCCCATTTTATTTCCGCCTCAGCATTTTTTTCTTAATATGCTATGCAATTACATTTTAAAATGTTCTATTTATCATCTCACTCTATAATAAAAATATATGTATAATCAGATTAATTTTTTAAAGTTCCTGTGATCAAAAGCACCTAAATTTTCTGAATTTTCAAAATTGTTGAATTTTCAATTTTGTATTATTATTCCAATTAGTATTATTTTCAATTGCTAAATACAGTATGTTAGAAAAAAATGATAAAAATTATTAAATAAAGAATAGTCCTCAATGATATAGGTGTAGGCTTTTTTAATAAATTCATTTATCTATGACTGAATATTACTTTTTGTTAGAATAAGGAAGCATGAGGCATCAATTCTATTTGTAGCTTTTGTATTTGAAAGCAGTTCACATAAATGAGGACAGAAGTAACCATGTTACAGCAGTGACAGTTCTTTGAACACCCAAGTTATCTGCAAAATCATAGCGATCTATCATCTTGCATAATGTTTAATGATCTATCAGCTGACAGCTCCAGGTTCTCCTTTAACCTGGTTGAAAGCAAATAAATGAAGTGTACCAATCATTAAAGTTACCTGTCATTGGATTCATTTGCTTTCATAGTTTCTCAAAACTAAGGAAAAAAGGCTTGACTGAGACTTTGCAAAGGCTTATTATGTATACTTTACAGCCCTCCACTTACAGGCACCTTGTTCAGTCCAAAATACTCAGAAAGGACTGGGAAAATTACACTTAACAACGTAATTGTTTATAAAAATAATTTTCTTCCTTATCACTCTAAATATACTTGTGTCAAAACCTTGGGCTTACAGATTTAGAATTTTGTTTGTGGCAAATGTCCATCATATGGCCTAACCAGTCCTCACCATCAAACCAATTGGCCAAATCAGACGTCTTGCTTCAGATCAAATGAAAGTATTATGCATCCCCATGATAAACATCTTGCAGGCCACCTTACCCTACTTCTAATACAGTGCTGCCTTCTTCACAGAAACATGTATAGACAGAAAAGGACATAAACCTACTTTGGGTTTATGATGCCTTAATTAGAGGAGACGTGGCTGACACCAATATATCAAATTGTTTCACTGTATGGTGCCATTTGTACCCCTGGGGCATAGTAAGATTCTGATGTATGCAAGACATTCCTTATTAAAAGGCAACTGAAAAGGGAAGAGGGAGAGGAGAATCAACTTGACACTTTTCCCCCAGGTTCTCAGGTCTGGATGTAAACGGTAGGATGTGAACTGTAGGAAAATGCCTGGATGCAATCTGTGACTCTTGAGACAATTCTTATAAAACTGTGGTAGGCATGGACTGCTTAGAAAGTCTTCATCCACCCTCAGCAATACATAAAATAAACCAGCTGTGGTTACTGAGATGTGAAGCCAGGCTAGATGACACCATCTTGGTGCATGATTAAGCCCATATTTTAAATAGGACTCCAGATCTATACTTTCTAAACCCATTTCTCATCATCCTCCAAATAACTACAGTTCATACTAAATAACTTGGAAAACTATTGGTAAGTCTTGAATGTGTGTTTAATTTGAAGAATGTCAGTTCAACTTTTTATGGTCTTCCCCCAGCTGTTGGGCTTCCTAGTGGCTCAGTGGTAAAGAATCCACCTGCCAAGCAGGAGACATGGGTTTGATCCCTGGGTCAGGAAAGTCTCCTAGAGAAGGAAATGGCAACCCACTCCAGTATTCTTGCCTGGGAAATCCCATGGACAAGGAGTCTGGTGGGCTACAGTCCATGGGGTCACCAGAAGTCCAATACAACTTAGTGACTAAACAACCCTAGCACTTAAGAGTTCTGTATCGTGAATGTTATAAATATTAAGCAGAGCAAGAATAGGTTAAAAAATCATAGAGCGGGAACAATAACTCAGCATGCTAAGTATTTCAAAATGCCCCTTGCTGTTTAAAACACATTAGGACTTAAATTTTCCACAAATAAAGAACTGTGGTCATTTATGACTACCTGTAATAATGACAGTGGTTATTTAGAAAAGCAGTTAAGTCCTGGAGGTGCATTGGCCATTAGAACATTTAAAAAGAAAAGTTGTCAAGCAGAATGATTTATATATAAACACTTCAGTAGAGCTTTAAATTCACATGGTTTTGAGAGGAGAAAAAGATGACTTTTGTGCTTCATTATTTCATTGAGTCTCAGTGACACTCACCGCCTCTGTGTGAACAGGATGCACGGCAAAAAGTAACGCTGTAACAAAAGCAAGTCCGCGATTCCTGAAGACAGTTTTGTCACAGGTGTACATCAGCACAAGGGTCACTAGGCAGTGTAAAATGACATTTACTGCGTGGAAGTAGAATGGGTCCATGCCAGTCATAAAGATGTTTAGCCTGTGACAACAAATAAAAACCAAATTAGCTACAAACAGAAGGTAAGCACAAGGAAAGCAAAGGGAATCCATCACTTTAAAAGGTAAGTTATTTAATTATTTTAAATGATTCCACTATCAGGTTACTCTGTATATAAGTTTTTTCCTACCTAAAACATTTTCTATCTGCAGAAATCTTTGTAAATGCAATATGATATTACTTCAGAAAACTTGGTGGCCTCACTGAAAAGGCAGACAGGTGTGGAATGCTTTTCTTCCCTCACTCGCTTTTTTCCCTCACTCCCTGGCTGGTCCAAACACCTCCCAGAATTCTTGCTTCACTAACAGCTGAATGTTCTTGCTTCTTGCTTCTTCCTAAGCAGCTGAGTGTTCACAGGTAAGTCCTCAGTGCTGTAGGTTGGAGCCATGGTCACCAGCGATGAGAAACAGACCAAGAAACTGGCACCTGTGGTCAAGGGTGGGATAAACCAAGTACAACTGTGTTCTCTCACCCACAGTGCTACCAGGAAGCAAATTTCCAGATTATGTACAAGGAATCATTATTAATTACCACCCCACAAAGCATCTCCAGGGCATCTACCCACCATTACCAGCTGTAGCTGAAATTATTAATATAAGGGTGAGAATGAGCATAGCATTTCAGAATTTGTATTAAATGTTCTCTAACATCAATTCCTATAGAATCTCAGAATCTGAATTCCAGGATTACAACAAAAAGAAAATAAAAAGAGAACCACAATGAGAAGAGAAATTTGTTGTTCAAAATTTTAAACACTTTCACAGAGAGACTTCTGAATGTAGCCTTTATGTTAAGAATAGGACATAATGTCCTCAAATAAGTCTGTGGGGTTATAGAAAAAAATGTAACTGCATAGGGAATGACTCTCTTGGGAGAACACACACACACACCCTAAGTGGTACTGTCTATAGTCATCTAGACTCCAGTCCATTTTACCAAAACAGTAATTCCATATCTTTATCCTCACACTCTTGATCTGCTTCTCTTATACAGCTACCTCCGCTTTGCCAAAAACAGCTGAGAATCTAAAAGTCAACTTTAGCAATGGCATACGCATATTCTAAATACTTGAGTTGATTCAGCTTTAATTTACAGAATTTTAAACATCTCAAGCTTTATTTGGACACACGAATCTAAATGTCATAGTCACTAATCAACTCAATTTTCATTTCCACTGAAGTAATCATGGTCCCAACTAAGCCTTAAAAAAATGAATTGCTGGCCAACTCCAGGGGCTCAGTGCAAAACTCAAGACAGCTGTGCTGCAGACCTATGCATCTGCTCACACTCCAAGGTGCTGAAGATAGGAACCTGGTGCGAAATACCTCCTTCAGAGGGAAAGAAGAAAGGGCCGTGAACAAGGGGACTGGTGTGTTCGGCTAAAGAAGGGAGAACAGGATCCCTGCCATTCCAGGACAAGAGGACCTACACACGCTGAGAGAGCTGCTGGGAATCAGAAAGCACAGGACGGGGCTTCCCTGCTGGCTCAGTAGTAAAGAACCCACCTGCCAATGCAGGCGACATGAGTTTGATCCCCCATCCGAGAAGATCCCAAATGCTGCACTGCAAAGCACTTAAGCTGGTGCACCACAACTACTGAACCTGTGCTCTGGAGCCCGAGAGCCTCAACTCCTGAGCCCACTGACTGAAGCTCGTGATCCCTAAAGTCCAGGCTTCCCAGCAAGAGAAGCCACCACAATGAGAAGCGTCTGCACCAAAATTAGAAAGTAGCCTGCTTAGCAATCGGAGAAGGCAATGGCACCCCACTCCAGTGCTCTTGCCTGGAAAATCCCATAGACAGAGGAGCCTGGTAAGCTGCAGTCCATGGGATCATGAAGAGTCGGACATGACTGAGCGACTTCACTTTCACTTTTCGCTTTCATGCATTGGAGAAGGAAATGGCAACCCACTCCAGTGTTCTTGCCTGGAGATGGAGCCTGGTGGGCTGCCATCTATGGGGTCACACAGAGTCGGACACGACTGAAGCGACTTAGCAGCAGCAGCAGCAGCAGCTGCTTAGCAATGAAGACCCAGTACAGCCAAAATTAAATAAATAAATAAGATTTTAAAAAAGAAAGAAAGAAAGCACAGGATGGAGGAGCTGTGAGAAGGATGAGACTGAGTCC
>NW_011494942.1:15209722-15222719 GCF_000754665.1 Bison bison bison
AGTCCCTGTCCTCGGGGAAGGTGGGGGTGGTCCCGACAGCCCACTCCCCTGACGTTAATTTTATATTGTTTCCACTTCACCAGGCTGAGTTTTCCAGACCAGCTAAGCCATTCATTTAAAATTCATTCACATTCATCTCAGTGAGAGAAAACAGGCAATCTCATATGTGATAGGTCTCTAGGTTGTCAATATATATAAAAGACTTTACAAATTGCATACCCTTTGCCCCAAAATTCCACTTCTAGAAATTTTCTGTAAGGAAAAAACAGAAAAGTATTCAAATATATATATATATCACATTATACATATGTGATACTGTGATGCAATAAGAATATGTATTTTGATCTTCATCCCAACTCCTGGTTAGAGACCCTAAAACCTTTGTAATTTCCTAAGCGATAAAGGTGCTAGAAATATCTTTTGTTTCAATATTTGGTCTCTGCCCCCAAGTTCCTGGCACCACTCTCCTAAATTCCTTGCAGTTTCCTAAGTGATAAGAGCACTGGGAGCACCTTTTGTTCTAATACTTGGTGTTTGGCTCTGGTTCCTGACACAGAACTCCTAAATCTCCTAGAATTCCCTAGGAGATAAGAGTGACTTTTGTCTTAACAAGGTGATTCTTACCAGGCTCCTGGGTGGCTTCGGGATGGGAGGTGGTCACGAGAAAGACCACATGTGATTAGAAGCTTGGAACTTTTAGTCCACCCCCATCCTCAGGAAGAGGAGAATTGAGGGAGACTGAGCTAATAATTGATCATGCCTACATGATGACACTTCCAAAAAAGTTCCCAGAACTATGGGTTTTGGAAGCCTTCCAGGTTGGTGAACACGTCAACGTGCCAGCAGAGTGATAGAACCCAACTCCACAGGGACAGAAGCTCCTGTATTCAGGACTCTCCAGGCTCTGCCTGATACATTTCTTCATCTGGCTATTATCTGTACTGTTTATCATGCCCTTCTTTATATAATAGACTGGTTTTCCTGAGTTCTGTGAGCCATTATAGCAAATTATCAAGTCTGAAGGGGGAGGTCATGGGAAACCCCAACTTGTAGCCAAAAAGTAAAAGTGTTAGTCTCTCAGTCGTGTCCAACTCTTTGAGACCCCCAGAGACTGTAGCCTGCCAGGTTCCTCTGTCCATGGAATTCTCCAGGCCAAGAATACTGGAGCTGGTAGCCATTCCCTTCTCTAGGGGATCTTCCTGATGCAGGGGTCAAACTGGGTCTTCTGCATCACAGAGAGATTCTTTACCATCTGAGTCACCAGGGAAGACCCAACTTGTGGCCAAGTCAGACATAAATGTGAGTAACCTGAGGACCAGTACTTGTGATTGCCATCTGAAGTAGGGACACTCTTGCAGAACTGAGCCCTTAGCCTGGGGGATCTGATGTTAACTCCAGGTAGACAGTGTCCAAATTGAATTGAACTCCAGGACACCCAGCAAGTGTGAGAGAATTGTTTGGTGTAGGAGTAAACCCACATATCTGGTGTTAGAAATCTTGTGAGTATAAGTAGAGGAAGAAAGAGGAATTTTCCTGTTAATGTACAAAGATTGTGTTAATTATAAAAATGGCAACACAGAGATGGCAAAACATCTAATAAACCTCTATGTATTTATGTATTCCCTGGAGGAGGAAATGGCAACACACTCCAGTATTCTTGCCTGGAAATCCCATGGACAGAGAGGAGCCTGGTGAGCTACAGTCCACAGGGTCACAAAGACTCAGAAACAACTGAGTGACTGAGCACATTCCCACCGATGATATACTTTAAATCATAACCCTGGATTACAAATAATAGCAGGTTTTTTTTTTAAGACAAAGGACTTGCTATTTTTCCAATTTATTTGTTATTCAACCATTTAACAAGTAAAAGCATCATTAAAGATGATGTTATTACTATGTTATGACATGTTTATGAGATACTTAACATACACTCCTTTCCCCTTCCAAAATGATATAAAATAGTAGGTATGACTCATCCATGTATCTATATGTATCATATCTAAAAATGTGCAGATGTTATCCATATAGATTATTTCTGGAAATTGATTATAAGGGAGTATTTGGTGTTGCAAATGAATTCAATTAGATCCAAAAATATAAAAATAAGTTGCTGAATGTGGAACCACTGTAGAAATAAGGTAACAGTGTGAAAGCTCCTCACCTGGTACCTTAATCTAAGCTTTGAGAAGTCACCAAAAATCTAGTTATGAGAATTTCCCAAATTATCTAAAAAGATGGAGCTTGAACTCTCTAAATGATAGCTAAGTAAGTTTAAGATGAAATGGTAACAAAATTTTTGAGTATATCCTATGTGTGGGCACTGGAAAAAGAATATCTGATTCTGAGTTACTACAGGTTCACAAAAAGGGATTTAACTGATTAACTTCTGGAGAGGGGTGTGATAGACATGTTACATCTTTAAGAATGTCATTAAATAGGACCTCTCAGAATCTCCTGGCATACAAGGCAGAATAAAATAGATATGAGCTAACAGAGAGTGGTGAATACTAAATCAATGTCTCCTTGGCTGGAGACCTCCAGGGTATGTCACAGCATTCTGATAATATCTCTGGTCTGTCCAATATTTTTATCAAAGGCTTAAATGAATCCGTAGTGTATGCTAACCAAGCCTGCACGTGGCCTGTATCAGGGAAGGAGAGAAACTGTACTGAAGACTGAGCTTCACAAAGAGCTTAAATGATGAAAATTGACATCTAATTCTAACAATTAGACAGAATATGGCTAACAGTAAAGACCCACTTTTAGACACAAAACAGAACAAAATCCTTGCAATCCAGATTAAAACTCTACATGTGGTATTGTCCAAGGGTTGTTAAGTCTACCCCAAAGTCAGAGTTACTGTGTCCTAGCTATCAAAACAGACCAAAGCACCAACACCGATAGTCAGGGAACTGCCTAAGTCAGTATTTTTCATTTCAATGCACTCTAACAGATATTTACTGAACACCTGCTAGTTGCTGGGTACAATGTAGGGCCCAGAAGAACAAACAGAAGACATGGCACCTGCCACCAAGGAGTTAATAGCATAGTAGGAGAAAGAGAGAAAGTACTTCATAGTGAGAGAATTCCAGCAGCAGGAGAACCTACCAGGTACTGAGATAAGGCAGATAGAGGCGTTCTCCCTGTGGATGGGAGAGGGAAGGGGGTGATATCCAACACAGGGCAGCAGCCCCTCAGGGTGTTACTTAAATGCTGGAGCACCTTCACAGGACAGCTTCAGGATGCTGGGGGAGGGAGTCTCAAAGTGATGTCTCAGGGAAGTAGGTTTGAGGAACGGGTAATGCTTAGCCTGCAGAAAGATGACAGACAGGTATGAAACCAGTTTTTCAGGGGAAAGGCTCTTTGGCATATTTACAGCTTTATTCCCAGTGTCTATCCCTGGTATGTGCTATCACACAATAAAACAGGTGATTTCATATAAAAATTCCAACTTTTCTTCAAATCTTAAAAGACGTGGCAACTCTGGGCCTCCATGGCTGCGTGGAAATACCTGGGTGCCAATTTAGGTGGTTCAAGTACTCATAATTTGCCACGGGGTCTTCCAACTACTGGGGGGCAGACTTCAGCTCAAAGAAAAATGTAATATCTAAAACTAAAATCAGTGGTGGGATAAGCAGGAATGTTCACACAGAAGCCTGACAACAGCTTACCTTAAATACCATCTACAGAGAACAATCTCAGGTTTCATGTCACCATGAATGCACTTCCATTACAGCATATAATCAGTTTTTAAAAACTCATTTACTATATCCCTCAAGTGTTATGAGAATTTTTCCTTCATTGTTAGAAATTAACATTTTTGTCATGGTATCCATCTCAGTTGGAGCACAGTAGGTTCTAAATAAAGGTTTATGAATGAACAAATAAACTGATGTTAAGCTGGAGGTTGGAAAAAAAAAACATCTTTTCCTTTCTTCTCAACTAATCTCTAAGTTTACTTGATTTAACTTTCATTTCTAATTTAAAACTAGGCCAAGCAGTAGGAAATAAAACTTTTTTCCTAAAAAAATCTTAATAGTCATGTCTGCCTGGCTGAAAGCCTTCCAGACTTTGGCAGATAAAACGCAAACAGCCCGTTCTCCGTCTGAACTCCTCTGCCTCCTTGTAAAACCGCCCAGAAAAGGGAGGGGGCACATGCAGCACACAGCAATCGGAGGGCACCAGTCCCCAGGAAAGACCACAGGGTCACACAGTGTGGCTCCAAGTAGTCACAGGAGGGGTGAGGAGGGGAGAAAAAGACTCATTGTTTTTGCCCCCCAGTAATGCACACTCTTCTGCTTCTGTTAGGTCCATACCATTTCTGTCCTTTATTGAGCCCATCTTTGCATGATATGTTCCCTTGATATCTCTAATTTTCTTGAAGAGATCTCTAGTCTTTCCCATTCTATTGCTTTCCTCTCTTTCTTTGCATTGATCACTGAGGAAGGCTTTCTTATCTCTCCTTGCTATTCTTTGGAACTCTGCATTCAAATGGGTATATCTTTCCTTTTCTCCTTTGCCTTTCCCTTCTCTTCTTTTCACAGCTATTTGTAAGGCCTCCTCAGACAGCCATTTTGCTTTTTTGCATTTCTTTTTCTTGGGGATGGTCTTGATCCCTGTTTCTTATACAATGTCACGAACCTCCGTCCATAGTTCATCAGGCACTCTATCTATCAGATCTAGTCCCTTAAATCTGTTTGTCACTTCCATTGTATAATCACAAGGGATTTGGTTTAAGTCATACCTGAATGATCAAAGAAAGGCAATGCCAAAGAATGCTCAAACTACCACACAATTGCACTCATCTCACATGCTAGTAAAATAATGCTCAAAATTCTCCAAGCCAGGCTTCAGCAATACATGAACCCTGAACTTCCAGATGTTCAAGCTGGTTTTAGAAAAGGCAGAGGAACCAGAGATCAAATTGCCAATATCCAATGGATCATCGAAAAAGCAAGAAATTTCCAGAAAAACATCTATTTCTGCTTTATTGACTATGCCAAAGCCCTTGACTGTGTGGATCACAAGAAACTGTGGAAAATTTTGAAAGAAATGGGAATACCAGACCATCTGACCTGCCTCTTGAGAAATCTGTATGCAGGTCAGGAAGCAACAGTTAGAACTGGACATGGAACAGCAGACTGGTTCCAAATAGGAAAAGGAATATGTCAAGGCTGTATATTGTCACCCTGTTTATTTAACTTAGATGCAGAATACATCATCACAAACGCTGGGCTGGATGAAGCACAAGCTGGAACCAAGACTGCCGGGAGAAATATCAATAACCTCAGATATACAGATGACAGCACCCTTATGGTAGAAAGTGAAAAAGAACTAAAGAGCCTCTTGATGAAATTTAAAGAGGTGAGTGAAAAAATTGGCTTAAAGCTCAACATTCAGAAAATGAAGATCATGGCATCTGGTCCCATCACTTCATGTCAAATAGACAGGGGAACAGTGGAAACAGTGGCTTTATTTTTTGGGGTTCCAAAATCACTGCAGATGGTGATTGCACCCATGAAATTAGAAGGCGCTTACTCCTTGGAAGGAAAGTTATGACCAACCTAGACAGCATATTAAAAAGCAGAGACATTACTGTGTCAACAAAGTTCCTTCTAATCAAGGCTATGGTTTTTCTAGTACTCATGTATGGATATGAGAGTTGGACTATAAAGAAAGCTGAGCGCCAAAGAATTGATGTTTTTGAACTGTGGTGTTGGAGAAGACTCTTGAGAGTCCCTTGGACCGAAAGGAGATCCAACCAGTCCATCCTAAAGGAGATCAGTCCTGGGTGTTCACTGGAGGGACTGATGTTGAAGCTGAAACTCCAATACTTCGGCCACCTGATGCAAAGACCTGACTCGTTGGAAAAGACCCTGATGCTGGGAAAGATTGAGGGCAGGAGGAGAGGGGGACGACAGAGGATGAGATGGTTGGATCGCATCACCGACTCAATGGACACAAGTTTGAGTAAACTCCGGGAGTTGGTGATGGACACGGAGGCCTGGCATGCTGCGGTTCATGGGGTTGCAGAGTCAGACACGACTGAGCGACTGAACTGAACTGAATCCACACTTTCACAGACTGCTGCTGCTGCTGCTAAGTCACTTCAGTCGTGTCCGACTCTATGTGACCCCAGAGACGGCAGCCCACCAGGCTCCCCCTTCCCTGGGATTCTCCAGGCAAGAACACTGGAATGGGTTGCCATTTCCTTCTCCAATGCATGAAAGTGAAAAGAGAAAGTGAAGTCACTCAGTCGTGTCCGACTCTTCACGATCCCAGGACTGCAGCCTACCAGGCTCCTCCATCCATGGGATTTTCCAGGCAAAGCCCATCACTTTCCAGATAAAGCCCATCACTTTAATTTCCCTCTTGAAAAACACCTATGTAAACGAAGAAAATAAAAGCAAGTATATCTCTGGAAGAGACTTCTGCTTGAGAATATACTAGGGTCCATCCCCAAGGGGACCCCAACTCTATTTCAGTCAAAGAGCCATACCTTAGTGAACTGGCAGGGGTATGGAAACTGCGTGAGGTCTTGGCTCTCCACTGTGGTGACTCAAGTCTAGTTTGGGGCCCTGAACCTGGAATTTTCCTGGTTATATAAATAGGTCAAGTAAGATTTAAGAGGGCTGCCTGTCCGCTTCACGTCACCATTCCTGTGGGTCACAACATTCCAGTTCTCACCACATCCTCGTGCCTGCCATGTCAATGCTCTCACCTAGACTTTGGCCGCGAAGCTCTGCCACCCGGCCTCTGGAACTCCAGGGTCCCATCAACCCCACTGGAGTCAGAAAGCCCGCTGCAGTGGCAGCATCTCCCACATCACACTTGGCCAACAGCAAAGAAATGCCACAGAGCTTCCCAACCTTGCAGGCACTCTCCTATTTATGTATTTCTCAATGCCTCAGTGCAGAGAGAAGCATTTGGCCCTCTCAGGGGATGCAGGATGGGGGTACAAGAAAGGTGTGTGTAGACGATGTGATGAATGGACCTCAATGTTCCCACCTCAACGAGCTTCTGGATTCCTTTCTCTGTTATGCCAGGCAGATTTTGGCATTTCAACCTCATTAAACATAGGCCCCACTGAGTCGCAGGGCTTCCCGGGATTCTGAATCACCAGTGTGCTGGTTACAATTGCTGATTCCCTGATCCCATCCCAAAATATTCTAAGCTAGCAGATCTGAGACGGGGCCCAGAGATCTGCCCTAAGCAACCCAATAATTCAAGACAGGTGATACTCAGAACTGAAATGCTCAGATCTCAAAGCTTAAGGGAAAGCTGCACATGGTTGCTATGTTTACCAGAAAAAAAATCCAGGTTTCTCAGCAATAACATAACATACATTCTTCTCCAGTAAAAACCATAAACGGGGGAAAGAAAAAACTAAATGTACCCCTCATCTTCTGTTTTTGGTGTCTCAAGTGATGGCTTCTCCCACACTTCCCTGGTGACTTTCCACAGCCCAGTACTAATTCTCCTGTCTTCCTCTCTCACCACTCATTTTTCTTCTTCTCATCTCCTGCCTTCATTACAGCTCTCAAATGCTTCTAAGTGCTTCCCATAGTCTTCTTAGATCATTCAGCCAATAAACAACAACATCTGGATCTTCTCATTTTTCCTCTAAGGCCTGTCCCTTAGGCCCTTCATCATTTTGGTTGCTTTTCTTCTGCATTCCCTCCAGTACCAGGAATAAATCAACAAATCAGCATCACTTCATGTCTCTAAAGAACCAAAGGATGTGATTCACAGGCACCGGTGCAAACAAGAGTGCGGAGATGAGACAGTGCCCTGAGGCAAAGGCACAATATACACCCTCCACCCCGCCTCCCACCCCAGCTCTGAAGAAGCTGTAGGGAAGGACCAGGCTGCGTGGAGCTGGTCAGGAGGAGGCCACAGTCACTGTTTGAGCAAAGAAAGGGTGGGGAAACAGGGCAGGAAGATCAGAGGCCATAGAAGGAAGCAAGTCCCAGAAAATGTGAGTCCACAAAGAATAAAAATTAACACATCAACACCAAACATAATATAATTATATCTGACCTGTCAATTTTAAGGAAATGGGTTTCTTTCTTTTCAAGGTATGTATGTTTGGTGGAGTTCCTGGATGCAATGCCATTCAGACACCAGCTACCTGACACAGCCCTGCCCAAGACTCCCTCACTTCAGACACCAGACCACCTGTACCTCTGACCTCCCAGCCACAAATTCAGGGGTTCCCATGCCGCCCTTAGATTCAACAATTTGTAAGAATGACTCATAGAATTCAGGAAAGCATAATACTTATTTTTTTTAATTTATGTCTTTATTTTTAATTAGAGTATAATTGCTTTACAATATAGTATTGGTTTCTGCAATGTAACAACAAGAATATATGTATGTCCCCTCCGTCTTAAACCTCCCTCCTACCTCCCACTCCAAGCATGATACTCTTTTACGATTATAGTTTTAATATAAAAGATATGAACCAAAACTGATAGAAAAAAAATAAAGACCCATGGGGCCAAGTCTGAAAGGGTCCTAAGCACGAGCCTTCTGTGTCTTCAGGACACATCAGCCCCTCAGCACACTGATGTAGAACTGCCGACCAGGAAATCACAACCAAACTTAACCAGGGTTTCAGTGGGGAAGCTAACTGATTCCAGCACTGGCCACTCCAGCACCCCTTTGCCTTCCCAGAGGTTGGAGGGTAGGGCCTTCCTAGATACTGTAACTGCAGAACCAGCTCAAACTGGCCCCATGCTGTTTCTAACAAGACACCAAGGTGTTTTTTAGAGACAACAGAATAAAACCACAAGTCATGCAGCTGAGGCATGCTCTTAGGAGAAAATTGTGACTTCAGATAATGCCCAGAACCAAAGTTTCTCTGCTCTCAACCCTACCCTCCAACCCCCAATAGGGAACTAAAAGACAGGAACATGACTGCAACCTGAACACCTTTCAGAAGTGAACGATCCATTGTTCAGGAAGATCCAGTATGACACCCCTTCATCACACCTTAGCATCAGAGGCCAAGTAACAAAGTCCTCCAATCCAAACCACCCAACAGGGCTTCTGCACACCGACCCTCCTCCACTAACCCTAAAAGCTTGAACCCTGCTTGCTGTCTCCTTGCTGCTTGACCTCACAATAACGTCCTTTTCTCAAAAGCCAGTGCCACAGCACCGTTACCAGCCAGCCTGGCTTAGAAACAAAAATCATCTGGCAAGTCCCAACTCTTGAATCATAAGACTAGTCTTTCCAGCAGGACCACCTGCATTCTAAGGCTATCTGGAGGCCCACCGTGAATCAACTCCTCCTTTGCGTAAACTCAGGTGTGGTCCCAGGGAGTCCCCATGAACAACAAAATCACTCCTATCACTCTGGAAACTCGAATAGTTTAGAAGCTCCTTCCCAGAAATCTGGGGAAAGGCCAGACAAATTCTTGCACAGCTGCAGGGAAGAGGAAGTCTCTCCCACTTAACCATAGCACCCTTGAGAAAGTATTTTCAGGTCCTTATACTCCATGTGGGCTTCTCAGGTGGCCCTGGTGGTAAAGAACCCACCTGCCAATGCATGAGACATGAGACTTAGGTTCGATCCCTGGGTTGGAAAGATCCCCTGGAGGAGGTGAGGGCATGGCATTTCCCTCCAGTATTTTTGCCTGGAGAATCCCATGGACAGAGGAGCCTGGCGAGCTACCATAATCTGTGGAGTCGCAGAGTTAGACACGACTAAAGTGACTTAGTGCACACACACACACACGCATACTCCATTTAATCCAATCAGAAATGATATTTCATTGTCTAACTCATTAACTGGAAAAAAAAATGGCCTTTCATTACAGATAGCAGGACACTGGCATGGAGGAATTTGGGTCTTCATGAGCAGGGTGTGGAGAGAATCCCATGTAATTCTGAGGTTTGCCAGAATTGTGTCCAGTTTACAGCAAGTAACCCCCAACCATAATGCTTCAATCTGCCACAAAAGAAGCTTATGATTTAAAAGTGCAAAAGATCTCATTCTCCCTCTCCACAGAGGGTCACGGTCTTAGCAGATTACAGCAGAGCCATAGGAGCCCTTTCAGGATCAGAGCTGCCCCTTCACCTCCTAGTAAGTAGGACCCACTGCAACTCTCTGCGTGTCCAGCAAATTCCTGGTCTGCTCCCACTTTTGTCTTTGATGGAGGAAGGGAAAAAGATACATAAGCCAAGAAATAAGTCCAGCAGACTTTTCCCTCTACCTTGTAAGGGTGTTGTTGCCATTGTTTAGTCGCTAGGTGATGTCCGACTCTGTGACCCCATGAACTGTAGCCCACCAGGCTCCTCTCTCCTTTAGATTCTTCAGGCAAGAATTCTGGAGTGGGTTGCCATTCCCTCCTCCAGGGATCGTCACAACCCAGGGACATCCTGCATTGGCAGGCAGATTCTTTACTGCTGAGCTACATGGGAAACCCTGTCAAGGTGTAGCCCTACCTAAATCATTAACTGAATATTTACCTACCTAAACATTTACCTGAAGAAGTAGGGCATTCACAAACATGATTTAAACAATTAATTTATCAAGCTCCTATCTACGTTGCATGTCAGGCACTGTTCCAGGTGCTTAAGATAAACCTCATAGAGTTCACACAATAGTGAGGAGACACAAAAAGCAGCAATAAATACATGATGCCAGATAACAGTGAGGGCTACCAAGGCAAAGAGGGTAGGAGAGTCTGAGAGTAAGGATGGCACATGGAGGAGTGCCAGCTATTTCAGATCAGGTGGCCAGGGAAGGCATCTGGGATAAAGTGACATTTGAGCAGAGACTGAAGGTGGTGAGAGAAGAAGCAATGCAAGGACCTGGGGAAAGAGCATTCCAGGAAGAAGAAGCCAAGTGCAAAATCCCTTGGGAGCCAAAAGTTTGGTCTGTACCAGGAATACAGACTCTACCACGTGACACAGAGAGAATGAGGTGGAGACTGAAGACTATAGGTTGGGCCAGGAGCAGATCAAACAGGAACCATTTCTTATCATTTGGAAAAGGAACAAGGCCATTACTGATGCAAGATTAGCATTCCTTATCCCCCTTTTAAGTGGGGAGATTACATAATCAAAGTTTGAAAAAGCTGAATGTAGCTCCCAAGGATGATAGGAAATACATTTTTTATTAAAACAAAAATGACTGCTTCAGAAGATGTTTTCCAAACCTTCACTGATTTGAAGAACTTACCTATTAAAAACTCTCATGATTCAGAAATATATTCCTCTCATTTCCCATCCCTCCTACACCATCAGACTGTAGTCTAAAGTCTATTTTACATCTAAAGCATATTCTAAAAGACAAGAATCATAACCTTCTTCTCTTGGGGTTTCTAAGATAAACTTCATTTAGAATGAAATTTTCAGAGAACATTTTTTTCATTTTTTTATATAAAAATCTTCATTACTTCCAATCACATTTTTTCTTAGCTACACTACATCCATTACCAAACATCCTAGAAAATCTAGTCAAACATCCTAAACAGTCTTCACTTGTCTTAAGATTATCAGTCTTGTAGCAATAGACTATTTCAAAATGAATGCCCAGAGAGGTCAAATCAAAAGGAACAGAACCAAAAGGTTTTGGGCATAGAGGCTAGAACTGACTTTCATGGTTGGCATATCATTTGTGCCTTAAAGTTGCAAAGTGCTGCAAAAAAAAAAAAAAACCTCTCAAGATCCAAATATTAAAATGTTGAAAATCCTTACAGCTGCACATATTAAGATATTCTATTTTTTAACTCTGACATTTAAACCACCCACTTTCACTCATATGGTTTATATTACCATCAGAAGCATTCAATAAAATAAAACTTTACAGCAAACTAGTAGAACACTATGATCTAATAGCCTGAGCATGGAAAGAGATCAAGGTCTTTTATTTGCCTTCCTTCTCCTTCTATATCATGGAAAAACCAGTGGTTCTTTCTTGTTGAAAGAAGCTTCTCCTTGCTTTTCGATGTGGAATAGCACAGCCAAGAATTCAGCAGGAGCTGCTTCTCCATGAAAGTTAAAAAGCTAAGCACCTTTTAAATCAATTAGGACCATTTTTCAATGTGGGCATTACAGGGTCTGGTTCTGGGTCAGTTCAGCGTCTACAAAGTGACTTCAAGTGCTTCTCCTGATTCCAGTGTTAAAAACAGGTCATGGCCAGTGAAGGATAAAGAAAGAAAACAAAAAAGATTACTGCTGCAGATTAAGTTTTCACAGATGTTTTGATTCTGCTCTACAACAGTCCAAAAATATTCCTGTGTGCCCTTGGAAATGAGATTATGAAAAGACTGAATAGAAGATTTGACTAGAGACAGAAATTCATTAGAATTCTACATTCACTCCAAGCAACACAAAGAAATGATCATTTGTATCAGTTAAAGTTTGACCAGAGAAGCAGAACCACCAGGAATGATACAGCTAAAGGAATTTGCTACAGAGATTTGACCTTTCATAATCCAGAGAAACTCATTTAATAGCCTATGCAGGGCTGCTGCTACTGTGTCTGTAACAAGTGGAAAGCCAGCAGGGCAGGCATTCCAGAAGCAGGGATGGAACCTGAAGTAGGGGAAAGAAGAAGGGGCTGGAATCCACAAAGAAGAACTAGAATACACTTCTCTCTTGCAACCTCCTAGGCTCCAACTTAAACGATGGGAGTGGCTTGCAAACAGGCCAGCAGTGTCCATACAGCTGATCACACATGGGCACCATGATTTCAAGTAGCTACAGGAAATATGGAAAACTCTGGAGGAGCTGCAGAATCAGCTCTGCTGCACAGCAGAGCAGGTTAGTCTGCAAGTTGGGGAGAACCAGCATGAGCTGTGACACACCAAAACCTACACCCAGCTTCTGAGCGAGGACATGGCTGAAACAGAGCAGGGCACTCTGGGACGTTCCCAGGAGAGACCCCCACCTCCAATGTCCTCAGCCTGCCTTCTGTCTGTAGAAAAACTTTAGTTGAAGAATAAATTTAATCAGAGAGATGAGAGAATGTAGATCGGAAG
>NW_011494942.1:15222819-15230847 GCF_000754665.1 Bison bison bison
AGAAGCAAAGGAAAGCAGTCAAATAAGACTAAATAGTTTAGCCATTAAACAAGTCAAAGAATTTTAGTTCCTGGGCTTCCCTAGTGGCTCAGAGGGTAAAGCATCTGCCTGCAATGCAGGAGACCCAGGTTCGCTCCCTGGATCAGGAAGATCCCCTGGAGAAGGAAATGGCAACCTGTTCCAGTATTCTTGCCTGGAGAATCCCATGGATGGAGAAGCCTGGTGGGCTACAGTCCATAGGGTTGCAAAGAATCAGACACTACTGAGCGACTTCACTTTCACTTTCACTTTCAAGGGCTATAGATAATACTCTAAGCCATATCCTTTGCAGATACTGAAACCCCCCACCAGGTGGAAGAAGATAACTACATGATGACCAGACTATAGCCATGACATAAACTGCCGTGATTCCAAGAATGGGCCTCAAGGAAATGGGAACAAACCAACTTGGAAATGAAGATCAACTGTACTTCAAACGATCAAAATGAAGCTGGTCAGACATGTGATGACCAATTTCAAGATGACTGACTATCAGAGATGACTGCTATTTCTACAAGTAGCCACCTCCCTCCACCTATACACCCCTGAAATGCCCCTTTAAAAACTCTTGTCCAATAATTGTCAGTGAAGAGTCAGCCTTTGGACATGGGTCCACCGTCTCTTCTAGTTGCTGCCTCCAAGATAAAGCGAACTTTCCTTTCCACCAACCTTGTCTCTCAAGTATTGGCTTTCTACCAGTGAGCAGCAGGACTGCATTTTTGGTAACACAGTCATTTCACTTTCACTGTCTAAACCTCGAACAAATTTCTCCTGTCTGCCCCTAACCCAGTACAGCTCAGGAAAGAAACTTCTAAGATGAGGTTCCAGTTAGCTAAATTGATACAGTACAAAGTCACCGCATCTTGGGAAGCTGCCTTCATCTTCCATTGTGCTTGGACCCCCAAACTGGTCAAAGTAGACACTCTAATAATCCACTTCCCCACTTCAACTTCTACCCATTTCTTACATAAGAAAAACTGTGATTAGTATTAATATATTTCTATACAAGCAAGCACCTTTATGATAACAAGCATTACTTTTTTTATAAATAAGTTTATTTAGCATTTACTATAAGGGAATTTCTATCTGTTAGTATGTGTGACATTCATTTATTTATTCGAAGATAACAAACTACATTTAATGAAATAAATCAGTTTGAGATTTGCACTGGGAAAAAACTCATGAAGAAGATGAAGGAAAAACAAACTATAGAGTAGAAGGAAATCCTGACAAAGAATTTATATCTAGAATATATTAAGAAATCGTAAAACTCAACATTAAAAAAAATCTATTTAGAAAAATTGACAAAAATATGAAGAGAAATTTTAACAAAGAGGCTATACAGAAGTCAAATGGACACATGAAAAAATATTTAACACCATCAGTTAGCCATTAGAGCCAATGAAAAACACAATGACATGTCACTACACACCTATCAGAATGGCTAATAAAAAACAATGACAAAAAACTTGTGAGGAAGTAGAGAAGCTGGATAACACATACATTGCTGATGGGATGGGAAGGAAAACAGTTTGTCAGTTTCTCAAAAAACTAAACATGTAACTACCACATGACACAGCAATTGTACTCCTGACGTTTACCCTAGAGAAATAAAAACTATGTTCACATAAAACCCTGCAAATGAATGTTTGTAGCAACTTTATTTGCAATACCCAAAAACTGGAAACATTATAGCCAACAGCAAAAAGCTGAAAACTTTTCTTCTAAGATTAGGAACAAGGTATAAATGCCCACTCCTGTCATTTCTATTCACATAGAACTGGAAGTCCTAGGTAGAACACTTAGGCAAGGAAAAGAAAATAAAGGGGATCTACATCAGGAAGGAAGAATAAAATTATCTCTGTTTACAGATGACATGATCTCATACATAGACAACCCTAAAGATGCTACCAAAAATCTATCAGAACTAATATAATTCAGTAAAGCTCAGTTCAGATCAGTTCAGTTCAGTCGCTCAGTCATGTCCGACTCTTTGCGACCCCATGAATCACAGCACGCCAGGCCTCCCTGTCCATCACTATCTCCAGGAGTTCACTCAAACTCCCGTCCATCGAGTCAGTGATGCCATCCAGCCATCTGTCTTCCCCTTCTCCTCCTGCCCCCAATCCCTCCCAGCATCAGAGTCTTTTCCAATGAGTCAACTCTTCGCATGAGGTGGCCAAAGTACTGGAGTTTCAGCTTTAGCATCATTCCTTCCAAAGAACACCCAGGGCTGATTCCTGTAGAATGGACTGGTTGGATCTCCTTGCAATCCAAGGGACTCTCAAGAGTCTTCTCCAATACCACAGTTCAAAAGCATCAATTCTTCAGCACTCAGCTTTCTTCAGAGTCCAACTCTCACATCCATACATGACCACTGGAAAAACCATAGCCTTGACTAGACGGACCTTTGTTAGCAAAGTAATGTCTCTGCTTTTCAATATGCTATCTAGGTTGGTCATCGGAGAAGGCAGTGGCACCCCACTCCAGTACTCTTGCCTGGAAAATCCCATGGATGGAGGAGCCTGGTAGGCTACAGTCCATGGGGTCGCTAAGAGTCAGACACGACTGAGCAACTTCACTTTCACTTTTCACTTTCATGCATTGGAGAAGGAAATGGCAACCCACTCCAGTGTTCTTGCCTGGAGAATCCCAGGGACAGGGGAGCCTGGTGGGCTGCCGTCTATGGGGTCACACAGAGTTGGACACGCCTGAAGTGATTTAGCAGGTTGGTCATAACTTTTCTTCCAAGGATCAGCATAAAATACCAGCTGTGTTTCCATGCACTAATAATAAACTCCTGGAGGAGGGCATGGCAACCCACTCCACTATTCTTGCCTGCAGAGGCCCCATGGATACATGAGCCTGGCAAGCTACAGTACAGTCCACGGGGTCACAAAGAGTCAAACACGACTGAACGACTAAGCACACACAATAATAAACTATCCAAAGTTAAGGGGGAAAAAAATCCCACTTACTATAGCAACAAAAAGAATGAAATACTGAGGAATAAAATTAACCAAAGGAGTTTCCTCAGTGGTAAATAATCTGCCTGCAATGCAGGAGACATGGGAGGAAGATCCTCTGGAGGAGGGCATGGTAACTCACTCCAGCATTCTTGGAGGGAAAATTCCATGGACAGAGGAGCCTGGTGGGCTATAGTCCATGGGATTGGACAGGACTGAAACCACTGAGTATCAGCAGCAAATTTAACCAAAGAGATGAAAGACTTACACACTTAAAACTTCAAATCACTGATGAAAGAAATTAAAGAAGACACAAATAAGTGGAAAGACACGCCATGTTCATAAATGGGAAGACTTAATATTGTTCATATATTATAGAGTCAATGTAATCCCTATCAAAATCCCAAGGCATTTTTTACAGAAAAAGAAAAAAATCATAAATTTTATATTGAATCAAAAAATCCTGAATATATAAAGCAATCTTGATCAACAGGAATAAAGCTGGAGGCACCACACTTCCTGACTTCAAAATATATTCCAATGCTACAGTAATTAAAACAGTGCAGTACTGGCATAAAAACAGACTTACAGATCAATGGAAAAGAACAGAGAAATTAACCCATGTATATATGAAGAAGGCAATGGCACCCCACTCCAGTACTCTTGCCTGGAAAATCCCATGGATGGAGGAGCCTGGTA
The DNA here is from genome assembly GCF_000754665.1 of Bison bison bison. NCBI lineage: Eukaryota > Metazoa > Chordata > Mammalia > Artiodactyla > Bovidae > Bison > Bison bison. The sequence goes on from NW_011494942.1 coordinate 15,226,524, forward strand.
AGCTGCAGTCCATGGGGTCGCTAAGAGTCGGACATGACTGAGTGACTTCCCTTTCACGTTTCATTTTCATGCATTGGAGAAGGCAATGGCAACCCACTCCAGTGTTCTTGCCTGGAGAATCCCAGAGACAGGGGAGCCTGGTGGGCTGCCGTCTATGGGGTTGCACAGAGTCGGACACGACTGAAGCAACTTAGCAGCAGCAGCATATGGTCAAATGATCTTTGACAAGGGTTCCAAGAATATACAATGGGGAAAGGATAGTCTTCAATAAATGGTATTGGGAAAACTGGCTAACCACATACAAATGAATGAAATTAGACTCTTACAACATGTACAAAAATCAACCCAAAAATATAGTAAAAATTTAAATATAAGACCTGAAACTATAAAACTCCTACAAGAAAAATACAGAGGAAAAACTTGATGATGTTAGGCTTGGCAATGGTTTCTTAGATATGAAAACAAAAGTACAAACAATAAAAGCAAAAATTAGACAAGTGGGACTACATCAAACTAAAGAAGCTTTGCAGAATAAAGGAAACAAATCAAGAGTGAAGAGACAACCTACAGAATAGCAGAAAATTTTTGCAAACCAAATATCAGGCATGTTATTAATATCTAATATATATAAGGAATTTCTACAACTTAAAACAAAAGAAATTAAATAACTTGATTTTAAAAATGGGCAAAGAACAACTTGAATAGACATTTCTCCAAAGAAGACATAGGAATGGCCAATAGGTAGAGGGAAAGATACTTAACATCACTAATCATGCAAATTGTGCTTTAATCATGCAAATCAAAACCACAATGAGATACCACTTCATTCCTGTTAGATTCGTTTTTATGAAAACAAACAAAGGTAAGCATCAGTAAAGATGTGAAGAATTGGGAACGTTTGTACACTATTGGTAAGAAAATACAGCCCCTATGGAAAACAGGATAAAGGTTCCTCAAAAATTAAAAATACAATTACTATATGATTCAGCAATCCTTCTTCTGGGTCTATATCCAAAAGAATTGAAATTATGACTTTGAAAACATATATGTACTCCTGTGTTCACTATAGCATTATTCACAGTAATCATGATAAAAAACAAATCAAGTGCCCATCATCAGATGAACAGATAAAGGAAAAGTGATATACACACATGATGTAATATTATTCAGCCTTAAAAAGGAGGAAATCCTGCAATGTGCAACAACACAGAAGACCTTGGAGAGTACTATGCTACATGAAATAAGCCAGCCGCAGGAGTCCACTTACGTGAGGTCCCTGAAATAGTCAAACTCATAGAAACAGATACTAAGATGCTGGTTGCCAAGGGCAGGGTGAGGTGAGAGCAGCATCAAGAGTTGCTTTTTGACAAGTAGCTAGTTTCAATTATACTAGAGGAATAAGTGCTAGAGAGTTGCTGCACAACTTTGGACCTACAGTTGAAATACTATATTGTGCTCTCAAAAACTTGTTAGGATGGTAGATCTCATGTTAGATGTCCTTACAGTATTAATTAATTAGCTATTAATTAAATGGCTTTAAATTTTCAAAGTTTTTCCTTAAAAAGCTTAAGATACAGGTAAGACAGCTTGCACGCATCTCAAAGGCCACTTTGTGTTTTCACCAGCTGTGCTTGTGTGCTCAATCCTGTCCAGCCCTTTGTGATCTCATGTGACTGTAGCCCACCAGGCTCCTCTGCCCATGGGATTTCCCAGACAAGAATACTGGAGTGGGTTGTTATTTCCTTCTCCAGGGCATCTTCCTGACCCAGGGATCAAGTCTCTTGTGGCTCCTGCATTGGCAGGTGGATTCTTTACCAGTGAGCCTCCTGGGAAGCCCTATTACCTAAATTAAAAAGCATAAAGACATGACCTATGTAAAGTCCCCAGGCCAATGCTTGATTCACACTAAACAGTTAGTATATGTGATTTTCTGTCCTTCTTCAAAACAATCATCAGAGTTGTGTTGGCCTAATATTGTTAACATCATCCTTTATACATGCCCAGCCTCACACTATTGCAGCAGAATATGCAGTTGCACCTCAGGTGACTATGATGAGAAAGTCTCCACAACTTCTTCAAATCAATGCCTGTAAGAACAGAAAGATTAGCTGAATTTCTCTTTCTGAAGAGGCACTATTCCTTTCCAGTCAGTGCTCTGTTGCACTCTAGATTTGCAACTCAATCATCTTAAAAAAAAACAAACAAAACAAAACAAAAAGAATATCTTACACAGCCAGTAAGATATACTCTACAAAGAGCAATGCATCTTAGCAACCAGACTGCTTTTTCTAACCAGTGAGTATCACAAGTGAAGTTGCCCTCTGCCCCCTCAATTCTTCTCCTTAGCCCCTGTTCTGCTCAATGCCTGTTTTCCTCTTCATAAATGGTCTTGCCTCACTGTCTACTCCTTTCCTCCCCTCCTCTGTCTTCTGCCCCTGCCACTTTCTGCATGAATTTTATTTATTTATTTTTTCCTGCATGAATTTTAAACAATTTTTTTTAGAAAGCCAAGAAGTGAAGATACTCTTCTCTGTCCACCAACTGGGCACAGGCATTTGACCCTGACTTTTGTATATGGGCTTCCCTTGTGGCTCAGCTGGTAAGGAATCCGCCACCAATGCGGGAGACCTGGGTGCAGTCCCTGGGTTGGGAATATCCCCTGGAGAAAGGAAAGGCTACCCACTCCAGTATTCTGGCCTGGAGAATTCCATGGACTGTACAGTCCATGGGGTTGCAAACAGTTGGATATGACTGAGTGACTTTCACTTCACTTCACTTTGTATATGGAAAACATTCAAAGGAGGGACCTAGGCAGTCTCCCATGGCTAGTATAAGCCCAGCACACCTCCTGCTGTGAGCTTCCACACTTTAAAGTAACCAACAACTCTCTCTGTAATAAATCAAAAGCAGGTCGGCTTAGAAGTTACACACATTGTGCCACCTGAGAATGTGCCATTTTTAAAAATTTAGGGAAAAAAGGAATGAGCAACTTAGTAGCTGAGCTTATCTTTCAACTGAAAAACAAGACCACTTTCCAGCAGGATAAATGTTTATAAAATAATCTTCAGAGTCAAATGTGGAATTTCCTTACCCTCCTGAAAACATTCAACTTTCAGTGGAAGTAATTCTTCCAATCGCTCTGGTTTCCTTTTCTAAGTCATCAGCCACCTGTCAAGAGACCTGAGGCCTCCCAATCTGAGCAGGCTTTTCAAGCTGCTTACCCTGTCTCATATGACCAGTACCATGAGGACGGGTTCATATTACACCCGTTGGAGAAGGCTTAAAACGCTGATGATACTGAACCAAAATTATTTCAACAGTTTTGTCCGGCACATTATAAGCTTAAATACTGAGCCAAATCATATCGGGTTGAGTCAAGCTCATGACATAGGAGCCAGCACTCCCTGGAATCAGCCCTTCTCCCCTCCCATCTGAAGCTAGCCCTCTTTTTAAATTCAAGAAAATACTCCATCCTTCAAAAATCTGACTCCCTTCGCACCTCATTCACACTTGAAATGCTGAATCATGACTCTGAGGTTGTAAAAGAAAAACTACTTCGACTGGGACGCCGGAATCCCCAGAGGACCCCACGTTTTTCTGCCCTCCTTTGCTTTGCATCTTTTAAAGCCTAAATCTGGAGCTCTTCCCAAAGATCCGAGAGACTCCAGAAACAGTCAAGGCTGCAGGTCGGGAGAGAGCTTCTGCCTGCGGTCCTTTCCTCCCCAAATCCCCGCGCCACGGCAGCTCAGGGCTGCTAAGAGGCTGATAACTTTCCATCTGCAAAGCTGCCCAACAGCGGCCGAGAAATGCTCAACTTGGGAGCTTCACCACTACAGCCACCGCATCGTCGGGCGCGCTCTGGTCTCACTTGGCCACAGCCCCACGGGAGTGAGGTGTGCGTGGGCGGTTCCACGGCCCCTCCAGCCCTGGCCCCAAAGACCAGCCCGCCCAGAGCGAAGACTCCAGAAACTCGATCCCAACTCGCAGCCCGCGCCTTCCGAGCCGCCCCGGGAGCCCGGAGAAGCGGGGCCGAGGTCAACAAGCAGAGGGGCGTGGGCAACCTGGAGAGCAGGGAGGCGTGGAGGGCAAGGGGCAGCAAGAAAAGAAACGCCCTCCCCTCCCCTCAAGCGGGTCCCTCAACTTCTCCCAGCCCGGTAGAGGGTGAGTAGAAACGGCCGCTGCGAGCCCAGGGTGAGGGACTCACTTGAAGGAGAGGACGCAGAGCGGCCGGTAAGACTTGTGGCTGGTGTTCTCGGCCATGCCCTTGCCCCAGAAATCGTTGGAGAAGATGCCCCAGAGCAGAGGGGCTCCGGGCCGCACGTCG
>NW_011494942.1:15231342-15243532 GCF_000754665.1 Bison bison bison
TCAGCCTGCAGGCGCGGCGTTAAGAGGTGGCGAGAGTCCGTGTGCAGGTAGAGAGGTCGCGGCGTGGGGCCGCCCGGAGCGGCGGTGAAGGGGCACCGGGGTCCTCTCCCCTGTGCCCGCGGTGCCCTCTGCCCCTCATCATTTCCCCGTTAAGGGTCTGCTGGGGGGGACCTCACCGACGAGCACCTTCCCGGGCCAGGACGGGCTTAGCAGGTGCGTAGCCGGAACCTCCGCCCGCGCTCCGGGAGAGGGAAGTGGCCGCCGCCGCCCGGGACGTCCCGGCTTTTCAGCACCCCGGACAACAGCAGCGGCCGCTGGGCCATGCTCTCCGTCCGGCTCCGCTCTCCTGTCCGGTCTCCGCCTCCCTCGTCTTCTTCCCGGGCTTTCTGTCCCCACTGCCCGCGTCCCGCGGTTGCAGCCTCGGGGCGGGGGTGGAAACCGTAGGGAAATGGAGCTTCCGAAACGTATTTCTGAAAACCAAGAGACGGTCTCCCTGAGGTGGGCTTCCTGCCCGCCCTACCCGGGTTTGTTCACCGGCTGTTTTTCTTTACCACCCATTCCTCTGCTCGCCTTTATAAAAAGTCTCAGGTTCGAGTTTGGGTTTGGGAGCCGAGTTGGCTTCTGAAACATTTCTCCTCGTTTGTTTTTTACTGCGGTTCTTAAAACAATCCGGGAGATGCCAAGCAAATTACTTTTTGTCCCCATGTGAGTGGATCACATGGGTCTGATTATTACTTCCTACTCTGTGAGTGTATTTGAACTCTTCCTGCTAAGTCGGTAGGATTCAAAACAAAAACCAAACAGCTTTAAGGCCTCTGGCTTCGGCTCCCCATCTTACAGTTTCTCTGCAAGGTTCTTTTCGTTTGTTTTTTTTTTTTTAATATTGCTAATTATAATATATAAATAAGCTAAGTATACCGTTGTGATGAAGTTCAGTAGAATTTCTCCATGTTTGAAATATCTGTGAACTTTTCAATGGACCTTGTGAATTTTTATTGCTATGTAATATTGAAGTTACCTGGAATTTGACACATCCAGATAGAGAAATTTAAATACAAAATTTACCGTATTATTCTCATTCTTCCAAAATCGCTAGGAGTTTTGATGATCTAAAAAGAAAGAAGAGTAGGGGGAAAAAAAGCAAAAATTCTTCTTGCACTGACTAAAAGCTTATGTCACTCTAGGACACCTTTTTTTTTTTTTTTAAATTAAGATACATCTGAGCAGTTGAAAACTCAATGAATTAAGACGACATATTCCAAGTCAGCATGTTTTTATCCATTTCGCTTTGTTTTTTAGTGACTTCATAATTCGTGACTGAGAAATGTGTTCGTCCTTGCATCAAAACTTTTTAACCCGTGGGTAGCCTTCATATCCAGACCCCACACACACCTGAGTCTACCATCTCCCCCACGGGACACATTACAGTCTTTCTTCTTTGCCTGTCCATTAATTTAATTAAAATGTGTGAATGTTTATGTTATACTACAATATGCTAAGTACTGTGCTGGATGACCAAAGCTTCTCAAATTGTGTGTGATATGTAAGATTAACACCATAAAATACTAACAACTTTCTAAGACAGTAAACGTGTGCTTACTGAAATGATAGTAGCTATAATAAACCAACGTATCAGTTGTTATCTACAATTAATAAAGGCTTTCTTGAGACAATATCTTAGTCCCAAAGAGTGCTTCTCATGGTAGATTTTTATAGTTTTTTTCTCCCTTAAATCTCCCTTGTAGTAGGTACAGCCTGCCCACCTCCTTCTCTTCTGAGTTATTTTCTCTTTTAAAAGAAAACACTTACCAGAATTCTCCATGACAATGGAGAGAAAGGAAGAAAGGCAAAGCTGAACTCTAAAAAGACAATAAAACAGAGAAAAGAAGGAAACCTGTAAGTGGGGTTCCAGGTTTCTGAGCACAGAGTTTCATCAAGCTTTGCTCTAGGTTTGCTCTAGGTTGACTGGCATCTCCATTCTATTTAGTTCAGATGATGAATTCGGGTTTAATGTACTTTGAAATAATGAGATACCTCAAGTCTTCTCAAGGACAAGTAAGTAAGTAAATACATTTTAAAAGTAAACAGTTCCTTTGCAGTCCCATCATTCCCTGATCCAATACTATTCTGTGTTACCAAAAAACTGTGGAAGTGTTGATATCACAGAGAGAAGGTTTATACTGATATGCTGGCTTGTCATCCCTCTGCTTCTCTCTTAAGATGTAAAGTACTCATCTTGCCTAATGAAGAGGCCCCAAAGCAAATTAAGTTAATTCTTGTTACTTAGTCTCTGATTATTTTTAAAGGATTTATCATTAGAGCAATACTACCTTCTAAGACACCTTTTGTCCACTCAGAGCAATTTAAAACATAAATTATTACAAAGGGCTTCTCTCAGGCTCATACAGATTAAGTCACTCAGGAAAGTTAAAGGGAACCATAGTTCTGAAAGACTATGGACACATGGGACACGACTAACAACTAAAAGTAAATCAAAGACAGTAGATAATTTAATAAAATAAATTTCAAAGGACTGCCCATTGTGCTGTTTTGCGCATTACACCCTGTTCAGGAACCCAGATAGAAACTGTTGATGGAAGTGAAAACTCATGATGTGAGAGCTATGGGTTGTAGTTTTATCTGGGAACTTACTGAGGACTATCAGTTCAGTTCAGTCGCTCAGTCGTGTCCGACTCTTTGCGAGCCCATGAATCTCAGCATGCCAGGCCTCCCTGTCCATCACCAACTCCCAGAGTTCACTCAGACTCACGTCCATCGAGTCAGTGATGCCATCCAGCCATCTCATCCTCTGTCATCCCCTTTTCCTTCTGCCCCCAATCCCTCCCAGCATCAGAGTCTTTTCCAATGAGTCAACTCTTCGCATGAGGCGGCCAAAGTACTAGAGTTTCAGCTTTAGCATCATTCCTTCCAAAGAAATCCCAGGGCTGATCTCCTTTAGAATGGACTGGTTGGATCTCCTTGCAGTCCAAGGGACTCTCTCAAGAGTCTTCTCTAACACCACAGTTCAAAAGCATCAATTCTTCGGCACTCAGCTTTCTTCACAGTCCAACTCTCACATCCATACATGACCACTGGAAAAACCATAGCCTTGACTAGATGGACCTTATAGTCCTTGACTGAGGACTATAGCCAGAGAGAAAACCTCCCAGATAGTTCTGAGGAACTGCTCAGATTAGGTGGGGTGGGAGATGGGGGGTGGGGGAGGAAGTCCACATACATGTGATTTTTGGCAAAGGAGTATGTGCAAAGGAGTAAGTCAGACCTAGAAGACAAATATGATATCACATATATGGAACCTAAAGAAATGGTACAAATGAATCTGTTTACAGAAGAGAAGTTGAGTCAAAAATGTAGAAAGAAAACTTGTAATCACCAGAGAGGAAAGTAGGGGGAGGGCTAATTGGGAGATTAGGATGGAGATGTATACACATCACAATATATAGAATAGATAACTAGTAAGAACCTACTGAATAGTACAGGGAACTCTATTCAATACTCTGTAATGAACTATATGGGAATAGAATCTTAAAAACAGTGGATATATGTGTATTTTTAACTAATTCACTTTGCTGTATGGCAGAAACTAACAAAGTATCATAAATCAACTAACTCCAATAAAAAATTAATTGAAAAAAAGTAAGCGACCCCATGGACTGCAGCCTACCAGGCTCCTCCGTCCATGGGATTTTCCAGGCAAGAGTACTGGAGTGGGGTGCCATTGCCTTCTCCAAAATAAAAATTAAAAGGCATCAATTTTAAAAAAAGGAGTATGTGCAATCAAGCACAGATCTTTGTAGAAGGTTACCACTAGTCACGAGGAACAGATATCTCAGTCAATAATTTTAGTGCTTTTCTAAGTATGGGAAGATGCAAGAATCTTGGTCTATTGAATGTTCTCCTAAAAATATCCAACTTTCTGAGACCGGTTCTGCCCGTTTTCTCAGAACACAGAGTGCCTCATCCTAAGCTTCACTCTGAGTTCCTTTCAAGGTGATTTGTAGGTCAGCGACTACAATGGCTAATAACTTGATTTTTTTTTTTTTCTAGAACTGGTTGGTGAGCAACATTCTTTAGTTGGCAGGACAAATGCAATGTTACAAAATAAAAATTCAAGAAAAGAGCTGATAACATAATTTACATCAAAAAATAAATTTTTGCTGCCTTGTTATTTAACTATTACCTGTAAATTTATTTAACTATTATCTATTAACCATTTCTTCTGTTCTTGAAGAAAATGCAGGAAAATAGAAAAAAAAGAAAATGGAAATATATCTACCCACTACCCCTGGGCTACGGTAGCACAGGCAACATGCTCCCTAAGAAGCTGACCCAGCACCTGGCAGGGCAGATGGGGGATCAGGGTTGCCAAGTGATCTGAGGAATGCCTGCACCCAGACCTGGTTCCAGACTGGCCCCTGCAGACAGGAGGGGCTCCTTATGGAGGTAAACTGGCTCTCCTTTCCATTCCTGCAATACAACTGTGGCATCTGCACAGAATTAAAACTAAAGAATATAAAAAATTATCTGTGATCTTGCAATTTCTGTCTCTCAGGCAATAAATTTTGTCAACAAATTACAAGACAAAAGCATACACATGTACATTGCAATAAAGCATATGAAGTACTCGCTAGACTCTTCAGAGCCTAGAATCTCTAATTGAAAACTGCCACACCATTGCAAAGCACATATCCACAGTATTAGAAATGGAAATTAAAATGTAAGATTATTGTACACAACAGAAAGACAATTTTTCATATGAATGAAATTTTATTTGCATACATTTTTATTTCACATTTTAATTATTTACAAATAAAAAAGTCACTTTTAATATGCATGGCTGAGTCCCTTTGCTGTCCACCTGAAACTATCACAAAATTGTTGATTAACTGTGTGTGTGTGTGTGTGTGTGTGTGTGTATGTGTTAGTCGTTCAGTCATGTCTGACTCTGTGTGACCCCAAGGGCTAGCCTGCCAGGCTCATCTGTCCATGGAATTCTCCAGGCAAGAATGCTGGAGTGGGTTGCCATCCCTTTCTCCAGGGGAATCTTTCTGACCCAGGGATCAAACCCCAGTCTCCTGCACTGTAGGCAGATTCTTTGCCATCTGAGCCATCAGGGAAGCCCCTAATCAGCCATACTCTAATATAAAATAAAACTCCAATATAAAAAAAACTCCAATATAAAATATAAATAAAATGGTTTTTTTTTAAGTCATTTCTGGTTTCTTGTATAACCTCCACAATTTATAGGTAATGTCAGAGGAAACATAAAATTAAATTCAGACTTACAACAAACATTTGTATGAAGAGTTAATTTTTTAGAAAAATTATTCCATCAGACTCATCAGCTCTAGAAATACTATGTTTTGAAATAATTTATCATAAATTTATCCCAATGTTGTTACAACCTACAGAATACTTTTAACAGCTCTAGTAAGAGTTGGATCAGCAGAAAGATGCTTCTCAAAATCAAACAGTATCCAAAAAAGTCTGATTCCTAGCATTTGCTGAATTTCATGGTGTAAATATTTTAACCATGGTTAATTTCATGCTACCAATGGGACACTACTGCACACAGAGACAGTAAGAGATGAATAGTAACATGAGATTCTACAGAATTTTCACCATATAGTTACACTAGACGTAGATAAGATCAAGAGCAGATTCATAGTATAATATAGTAAAATAATTAGAAAAGGATGAGTTTTGAACATTTATTACCTTTGTGTTTAATCTAATTTATATATTTGTTGTTGTTCTTTTAGTCACTAAATTGTGTCTGACTTTTGTGATCCCATTGGACTGTAGCCCACCAGGCTCCTCTGTCCATGGGATTTCCCAGGCAAGTATAATGGAGTGGGTTGCCATTTCCTTCTCCGGACCCAGGGATAAAACCCACGTCTCCTGAAGTGCAGGCATATTTTTTACCACTGGGCCACCAGGGAAGCCCAATTTATATATTGGGTTGGCTAAAAAGTTCATTTGGGTTTAAAAACCTTTTTGGCCAACTTATAAATAATTATAAGTTTGTATAATTAAACTTTGTATAATGACTGTGTTTAACAACTAGCTGACAGAATTCCTAAATATTTAACAGTTTTTGTGAGCTAGTATGAGTTTGACTCTGGCACACTTTTAGATGAAATAAGATTGGTCACTGTTGGTATTATGGTTTTGAATTTCAGTGATAAATATGGGCAGAGGCAGGGAGGTCATTATACTTGTGTAGTGAGGAACTAACCTTACCTTGAGAGAGGTCTAGCCTTTGCCCTGGGCTACTAGGAGGTAATTTTTAGGTCCCTGGAATGTCCTACTTGACAGGAGGATCTTTGCTGGAGGCTTTGAGTGCCAGACAGCCTAATAATGCAGTCTGTGATGGGCGCTTTGGGTCACACAAGATTAGTTCTGACTGCTGGGGGAACCAGAAACTAAAGACATTAGTCTGACCTCTGGGAAGGACTGGTGCCAAAATGTCAGCCCTGCCGGCAGTATGTGATGAGTCCCAATAAAAATTCTGGGTGCCAAAGGCTCGAGTGCGCTTCCCTGCGCATGGTCTCCATGCGTCTTGTCACAGATTAATGCCAGGGGTGGGACATGTCCTGACTTCATGGAGGAAGACAACATGAGCTTCGTTTGGCATTTCTCATGGACTCTGCCTCTTGGACTTCCGTCTGCATCCTTTCCCTGTAATAATCCAGGAGAGTTTTCAGTGAGTTCTGTGAATCCTTCTAGCAAATTTTGAAATTGAGGGTGGTTTGGGGACTCACCCCTAAACTTGCAATTGTTGTTAAAGTGAGGGCACTCTTGTGAGGACTGTGCCCAAATGCCCCTTAATACTATTTTTCTACTTTTAAATTTTTCTTTAATACATTTTTTTTCTTTTAAAAGATGTAATAGCTGTCATCCAAGAAGAATGGAAGAAATGGTAGGCATCCTCAAAGCTATAATGTTTTCTTCTTTTTCTCACTAAAAAGCTTCAAAGTCAAAGTAAAAAGCTTTATAAACAAAACAAAACCAAAAGAAGGGAGAAAAAAGGAAGGGATGAAGGAAGGGATGGAAAGATAGAGTGAAAAAGGAACGAGGGAGGGAGGGACAGAGAGAGAGAAGAAAGGGAGGGGCAGAGAAAGGAAGAAAGGAAAGGAAGTGAATTCATAAAGAAAATGATAAAAACCTGGATCCACTGCATAAATACTTCTGGGGGGTTAACTTCAGGAACTTCTATGTGATTGTCAGTTTGTAGAGGATGAGGCTCAACACTAATGACTGTTTTTGAAAAGATGACAGATAATGAGAAGAATCTGAGAGTTGGCTGCTCTATATGAACTATTTATTGTTCATCAGTGGTAAGTGTTTTGCATTCTGTATGGTACAGTAACACTTTGCTTATGTGTTACATTTCTTTATGTTTTATTAAATTATAAAAATTATTTTGCTAAGAAATCCCTGACCTCACAGATTTCCTCACCTTTTTTAGAGGGTCTAGGGACCGCCAAAATTAGTAGGTTCACGGTACAAGGGACTTAATAAAATACCTGTAAAAGCCAGTGACTCTGCTCGCATCATATATTATTAAAGTAGTTGGAGAACTTACCAAGCCAGTTTTTCTTTGACAAGAAGTGAAGATTATGTGTGGAGATAAACAGTTTCCCTTGAGAAATAACAGTCTCCAGTCTTTCCTCACTGTGCTGCTAAGTCTTATTTCTTGGCCTATTTTTCCACATGTGAATTTATCTAGAGGGATAAATGAATCTTTTCAGGCCCCACTGCAGCTTACAAAAAAGAAAAATATTCTTGGATTTTATTGTTGGCCATGTTTCTATGAATAAGATAAGCAGAGGTTTTAGTTGTGGTGGTTTTGGAGGTGGTGGTGGTTTCTAAATAATTTTGAGTCTTCTTTGTACATCTTGGATGACTACTAAATATGGTGCCCTTTCCTGTTAGAAGACAAAGTAGAAGATTCTTGCTTCGTAGTCTGTTTCACAAACACCGTCACTTTCATTTCCCATTCATTCAGTGATTTCATTCTTTCCCTCTTATGTAGTTGGAAGGGTTAGGAGACAGTTTTATCCATCTGACAAACTTTTTAAAGAAAATGAAAATTACACCTACCATCTAAGAATCAGAGTGTCTTGGCAATGCTGAATTGTATTTACGGAAACACCCAAATGCTGTTTTTTCCTTCATACTTGACCCAAAATTCCAGTAACAGCTACTGAGAGGTAGTATCATGAATGACAAACCCAGGAAACTCGCCATAAATCCTCCTCCTTTCTATGGTCATGAAAAAACATGACTAATCAATTGTGATAGTCTTGCACATGAACTCCAGATGCAATCTTAGAATCCTTAATACAACCCTCCAGGCTGCCACTCTGTAGATAAGTTGGCCTATGAGTTGAAACTCCTCTATTATACTGAGCCAGTGGAATATGGCTACCTGGGAGCATGGAAACCAAAACAATAATGTGAACATATAAAAATAAAAGTTTAGCATTAAAAAGTGGTTTCATGTTTATATACAAATATGAATTTATGAATCTGTTCTCTATATTAATCTCATAACGAAGTAAATATATATACACAACTTTTTTAACTTTATATGTTATGACTTCTATTTGAATAAATGTATTTCTGGTTAATGTTTAAGTAGGTCCAAGAAGATCATACCTCTGTTGTATTTTGGAGTGTTTTTTAGGAGTTTCCCATAACAATTTTCACTATTTTGAAAGCATATTACCAAATAAGTGAAAATTATCACACAAGAACTAAATTGCTATATTAGAGTATTTCTATGACTATTAGGCCTAGAAAATGTGAAAATTCATGAAAAAAAAATGCTATTTAGAGCCATTTGTAAAGGAAGTCAATAACTTAGGCACAAATAAGTACCCTAATGGTGCATACACTTTTAGCTATAATTTATCATCACTAGGTCTAATCTTGAGTGCTACTGTCTGTCCCCAAATTGAAAATTACTCATTTATGAATAAAGGAGGATTCCACTTAATCTGTGTTCTCTAGAAATAGCGCAATCTGATGCTCCAGCTACTCACACTGGTTCTTGAACGGATCACTCTATTTTGCTTCAAATGGTTTACAGTCAAGATGTGCACAAATGGGAATACCCTGGTGGCCTACTGCTTAGGATTTTGGGCTTCACTGCCATGGCCTGAGTTCAATATCTGGTCAGGGAACTGACATCCCCAAGTGGGGGCGGGGGGAGGAGCAAAAATGTGCACAGAAAACTGGGCCTCCAGAACTGTACAGGGTTCCAGTTTCCTACTTGGTGAAAGCGCCTCAGAGGGCAATAGAGAAAACTGAGTGAGCTCAATCAAGAGCTTTCCTAGTGCCTGATGTAAATGACACAGAATAAGTCTGCTCAGTAGAAATTAGCTAAGATGAAAGATTATGATAATGGTAGTGGTGATTTCTCTCTCTCTCTCTTTTCTCTCAGTAATTTCTATTTCTCTCCATTATGGAAAAATAGAAAACCCACTGTCAAGCAACTCTTAGATATCTGCTCCCCAATAACTGATCATTTCATTCATTCATTCATTCTGAGAATGTGGCTATCAGACAAACCTGGGTTTACTCTGGACAACCATAGTCTACCTTGCTCACCATTGCCTCATTGCAGTTGCAGGATCAAGATTATCAACCCTCTCAAATCTGGTGCCAGAGAATGCCTTTCTCACCAATGAGTCACACAGCTATTCATTTTTTTTTTTTTTAATCTGACTGCCAGTATCAAATTGCTTCTCAGGGAAACTTTAATCATTTTCTTTCCAAATCTTTAATTTTTAACATCATAGTGCATACATTTTTAAAAATTACTTCATAAGAAATATTTTAGATTTCCTCATGGTTACAAAGGAATTACTAGCAGTTATTTGGTCATTTTGTCAATAATGCTTACCCCTTTCTTCAGTCTGCTTAAAACATTTGATATTTGGCAAAACTAATACAATTATGTAAAGTTTAAAAATAAAATTAAAAAAAAATCCTTGTGAAACTTTTAAAGTGAAAATGAACTAGGAAAAAAATTAAGTAGGTATAGTGAAAATGAACTAGTGAAAAACTAAGAAGATACTAAAAAGACCTATTTTTCCTAGGATATTCTTTTCTTAGGATTTTCAAGGAAATCCCGGATTTCTTTCTTTAAAGTTACAGGTCTGGAACTTGCTCCTTTGCTCTTGTTGTGAACTCTGACATGGGAGACAGTGCACTGGTATCCTTATTAACATTGGAGGAAGTAGGAGAGTCCTCGGTATAAAACACCACTGACTTTTCCTCACTATGGTGGAGGATCAGGTCCAAAGAAGCATAGAAATTCAGACTAAGCAATAGCACTTGTCTCGTAACAGCAGATGTAAGGAGTAGAGAAGCACCAGAAGACAAAAGATAAGCCTAGCACTTGGGGTCCTTTTCATCCAAGGATGAGTGAGAGGAAAAGCCAGTGCTCTAGGAACTAGGGAGGAGTTCAGTTTCCACCTGCACTGGTGACCCTAGCTGTGTGTAAGGGTGGGGTCCTGTAGAGGCACCCTAGCAATAAGAGGAACTGGAAGTTGACCACTGCTTCTGACTCCAGCCCAGCTTCCAGAGATCTTGATCATCTCAGTAAAGGTAAAAGAAGAATTTTTACTAACAAAGCCAGAAGACCAGTATGGGTGGTGACCAAGCAGAATGAAAATGATTTTAGATGAAAGTATAGAGATAGAGGGAGAAAAAGAATGCAACCTAAATGGTAAATGTGGTACTATGTGATTAAATCTAGTTGAAAATTGCCTACTTACAAATCTACAGAGACGGAAAGCTGATTACCAGTTGCCAGGGGCTGGAAGCAGGATAATGAGGAGTGACTGCTAATGAGCCCAGAGTTTCTTTTTAGCGTCATGAAAATGTTCTAAAATTATATTTTGGTGATGCTTGTACAATTCTGAGAGTACACTAAAACCCATCAAGTTTTATGCTTTAAAACAGTGAATTTGATGGTATGAAAATTATCTCCCAATGGAACATTTTTTTAAAAAGACAAAATATATGATATCAATCGCATGCAAATTAAAAGGAGGTACCTGAAGTGTTCTGAGGTCACTAAACTGTCTGGAAACAGGGTAAGTTAGAATTAGTCATTAGGCTTTACAATTATGCTTTATGCTCATTCTATAGGAGTGTCATGTCACACACGCGCTTTTAAAAAAGAATGCGAGGCAACTAAGCCAAAGGAGTTAATAATAACAAACAGTCCAGTTTGCTAGTCAGTTCCTTTTTAAAGACTCCCTAAGAAAATAGTGATGTGGATTCCAGGCATACAAAGTGGAAAGATAAAATTTTTATGTTTTCTGCCTAAAATAGTATATATGAGTCAACCAGTACAGTAGGAATAAACTTAGTAAACATAGTAGATACAGATTACCGTAGGCTAGGAAAAATAAGTCTTAAATAAGATGACTGACTTACAGGAGGACAGCTAGGTCTTTCAGTTCAGTTCAGTTCAGTCGCTCAGTCGGGTCTGACTCTTTGCAACCCCATGAATCACAGCACGCCAGGCCTCCCTGTCCATCACCAACTCCCGGAGTTCACTCAGACTCACGTCCATCGAGTCAGTGATGCCATCCAGCCATCTCATCCTCTGTCGTCCCCTTCTCCTCTTGCCCCCAA
This sequence comes from Bison bison bison, assembly GCF_000754665.1. NCBI lineage: Eukaryota > Metazoa > Chordata > Mammalia > Artiodactyla > Bovidae > Bison > Bison bison. The sequence goes on from NW_011494942.1 coordinate 15,243,022, forward strand.
TTCCTCCCAGCATCAGAGTCTTTTCCAATGAGTCAACTCTTCGCATGAGGTGGCCAAAGTACTGGAGTTTCAGCTTTAGCATCATTCCTTCCAAAGAAATCCCAGGGCTGATCTCCTTCAGAATGGACTGGTTGGATCTCCTTGCAGTCCAAGGGACTCTCAAGAGTCTTCTCCAACACCACAGTTCGAAAGCATCAATTCTTCGGTGCTCAGCTTTCTTCACAGTCCAACTCTCACATCCATACATGACCACTGGAAAAACCATAGCCTTGACTAGATGGACCTTCGTTGGCAAAGTAATGTCTCTACTTTTGAATATGCTATCTAGGTTGGTCATAACTTTTCTTCCAAGGAGTAAGCGTCTTTTAATTTCATGGCTGCAGTCATCATCTGCAGTGATTTTGGAGCCCAAAAAGATAAAGTCTGACACTGTTTCCACTGTTTCCCCATCTATTTCCCATGAAGTGATGGGACCAGATGCCATGATCTTCATTTTCTGAATGTTGAGTTT
>NW_011494942.1:15243855-15244149 GCF_000754665.1 Bison bison bison
TCTGAGGTTATTGATATTTCTCCTGGCAATCTTGATTCTAGCTTGTGCTTCTTCCAGCCCAGCGTTTCTCATGATGTACTCTGCATATAAGTTCAATAAGCAGAGTGACAATATACTGTGTCCCATGGCCAGTTCTAACTGTTGCTTCCTGACCTGCATACAAATTTCTCAAGAGGCAGGTTAGGTGGTTTGGTATTCCCATCTCTTTCAGAATTTTCCACAGTTTATTGTGACCCACACAGTCAAAGGCTTTGGCATAGTCAATAAAGCAGAAATAGATGTTTTTCTGGAACT
>NW_011494942.1:15244249-15260134 GCF_000754665.1 Bison bison bison
ACAGCATCATCTTTCAGGATTTGAAATAGCTCAACTGGAATTCTATCACCTCCACTAGCTTTGTTCGTAGTGATGCTTTCTAAGGCCCACTTGACTTCACATTCCAGGATATCTGGCTCTAGGTGAGTGACCACACCAGCTAGGTCTTTACAAATATTTAACTATTTTATAAAAATTTTACTGTTGTAAACCATTTTCAGTCACTTTAAATTAACAAAAGCAGGATCAACACTGTTTGGGCTGCCCCTGGAGCTTAGCAAATTGCTTGCACACAGTAACAAATCACATAGTTGTTAATTGATGGAATGGATAAATGCTTGAATGCATTAATAAGGGGATAGAAGACAAGATATTCTGAAGCTGGATATTCAGGATTTCCTGGAGGCATGAGGGCAATTCACTTTTGTCTTTGTTTTATTATAAAGTATATAATATATATCTTCAAAGTTAAAAAAAAGTGACACATTTATATACTTTCATAAATTTCTAAGTGAAGTTGAATTGATTCATACTCTGGAGATAGGCCACACTAGAAATGCAATTCATTTTCTACATTGTTACTTCTTTTGAGTGATGTAAATCCTGACTTCTGATTTAGAACTGCAGGAAGGAAATGGCAACCCATTCCAGTACTCTTGCCTGGAAAATCCCATGGATGGAGGAGCCTGGTAGGCTGCAGTCTATGGGGCCCCTAAGAGTCGGACACGACTGAGCAACTTCACCTTCACTTTTCACTTTCATGCATTGGAGAAGGAAATGGCAACCCACTCCAATGTTCTTGCCTGGAGAATCCCAGGGATGGGGGAGCCTGGTGGGCTGCCGTCTATGGGGTCACACAGAGTCAGACACGACTGAAGTGACTTAGCAGCAGCAGCAGCAGCATACCTGCTTTTTTGAAGGAATCTTCTAAAATTAGTGCTATTCTTTTAGACACCTTGCAAATCTTCTAAGAGCTCCAAAGAAGGAACATTCAGAATTTCTTACTCAAAATAAAAACCTAAAGAGGAGCTTTAACATTAATCAATGTCTCCAGTTTAATACCATTTCTCATTATTCTTCAAGTGTTAAAAGAGAACAATTCCTAATATACATTTGTTGTTTTTTTCCTAGTTATTGTTAAATGGTCCCCTTCCTATATAACAATGTTGCTTGAATGTCTAAATAAACTTGGTCTTTGTAAAATTCAGTTTTGCCAGCTATCAGACTCGCCTCAACTTGATGAGCTTGAACTCATAGAAGCTTTACCATCTCTAAACTATATCTCAAAAGGAATGCGCTCAAAGAATGTCAGTTCTGCCCCATACGGCTTGGCGAAAGTGGAGTCCAGGCCTGATTGGGTCAGTGGTGGAAGCTGCCGCAAGAAGGGGACCACAGCAGACAGAGGAGTAGAAGAATTGAGACAGAGAATGGGTCCATAGCCAAGGTTCACAGGAGGAAATGCCAGTGGTTATTTCAGAGCAGGAGCCAGAAAATCAGAGCCCTGGAATGAAGTGGAATCTTGGAAGAGAAGGGGAGCTGGGTGTTTGTTCAGAACAACAGAAGCAGAGTGAACTCCAGAACATGCCACCAGGATCTACCTCACCTCCCCAGGGCTGTGGTGAGACCAGCCTTCAATAACCTGCCAGCTCTGTGCAGGGACTCTTGTCCTTGGGGATCTCAAAGATACCTAGCAGGTTCTGATAAGCAATAAGACATAGCTCAGAGATACATGAGGAAATCATCCTGAACAGGAAAGTCTACATCACAAATAAAAGTCTTAAAAGTGAGATTTCATTCCACTGAGGAATTTGGAATCAGTGGAATTTGGAATTGTTGTTGTTCAGTCACCAAGTCGTGTCCAACTCTTTGTGACCCATGAACTGCAGCACACCAGGCTTCCCTGTCCTTCACCATCTCCCTGAATTTGTTCAAACTTGTATCCATTGAGTCAGTGATGCCATCCAGGCATCTCATCTTCTGTTGCCCCCTTCTCCTCCTGCCCTCAATCTTTCCCCACATCAGGGTCTTTTCTAGTGAGTTGGCTCTCCACAGCAGATGGCCATGAACATAATGAAAAGGGTTCATTAGAAAAGAGTAATATTATCATATGTTTACTTTAATTTTTTTCTATATTTTCTATGGTTTTATTTAATGTAGTATGATGTGTGAATTGATGTTACTTTAAAAATATTTTATGTAAGCAATACTGATATTGTATCAGCCAAAATCTGAAAGGGTCACACCCAGAGATGATATTTGAAATTCCATCTTTAATGATGTGTGAGACATGGGCAGTGGCCAACACTGTACAACCAGAAGAGGGTCCAGCCTTAGCTCTGGATCTGGCTTCCAGAAGCCTCCTCTGTGCTGGTTAAATGAGCTCCTTATCATTAGAGAATTAGGAGAGAAGGTCCCAAGAAGGGTGCTAGGCTAAGGTAGGAGAGGGGTGCTATTTGCAATACCTTACAGAATTATTTAAATATTTTAACAACCTGTTTTACACTGCACCCTGATACCATCAACTCTGGGTACAGCTCACTGGGGATTGAACCCCAGACCTGCCATTACTAGCTGTGTGACTCTGGGCAAGTTCCATAATCTGTAAAGAGCACTGAGGTGAAAATTACAGGAGTTATTTCCTGTAAAGTGCTTAGAAGAGGGTCTGACACATAGTAAGGGCTTGCTTTAGCCAATATTATCTATTGATAGTGCTTATCTGGAAAACTGTCCAGACCAGAAAAAAAAAAAATGACTGTGATTAATTAACAGTACACTCCACAGGTAATGAAAGAGTAATGGCAATAATAAGTGCCATGGGTTTGCCAACTCTATTCTAGTCCACCCCTAACTCCACCTGACCACAGTATGTATCCAAAGCATGAGTATATCAACGACAAACAAAAGGGAGGACTCTCACAAGTCTGGTTAGTTAAGTCTCAACTAGAACTCAGTGATGTGAGTGTTGGTCATTTTTTTCAATACCCGCGATAACTGACAATTTTAAGGCTTGGTCAGGCCAGCATCCCTTAATAAATTTTGTTCTGCGTCACTATCTGGAAACCTTGCAAGTTCTATTTTTCTTTCTGATCGATCTTTGTATTCCTGTGAGTTGATCTGGGAGGTGAAATTTCCAAAATCTCCACCTACTGGAGGCCGACAGTGGTCAGGTCTAAAGTGGGGGACCTGATGCAAAAGTTGAAGAGGTGGCACCTGTTACTAACCTCTAGTCTAATGGGATCCTCTCATGACACATGAACACCTCCCAGGCCAAAGGTCTTCATCTGATATGTATTTCAGTCATAACCTAAATTCTTGTGCATATCCTATAAAATGAAATTATTTCAGTGAGGATAATTTAGAATGTAAATGGTCACTTTGATGAACTTTTAATATGATTATAATTATTCATCTTATAGACATAACTTAAGAGCAAAAAAGACTTGTAAAAAGCTTCTAACCAAAATTCAGACTTCAATATAGCTCCATTAAAGGATTTTTTTGTCCAAAGATAACGAAAAAATGTGGAACAACTTAAGACTTTTTGGTTCTGCTAAACTCTTGTCATTTCCTAACCCCACCCTAACTCTTCTTCCTTTAAATACTGCCCCCAGATGCTGACTCCTTCTATTTCTCACTTCTTCCCGCAAGCTTTTCCCTTTTGGCAAAGCCCAATATCCTTACACATCCTTCTTCTGTGTTTCCTCCCCGAAGAACAAGTTCTTCTAAAAATAAATCTACCAAAATAGGATGAGTAACAAGTTCTTCTAAAAATAAATCTACCAAAATAGAATGAGTAATAGGTAGATTTTAAGCAAAAGGCTTTCTTCAATTCCCAAGAGAAAAGACAAAAAATTACCAAGATTTTACACTACTGGAAACTAAGAATTCTAGCCTCCAGAACTAAATCAACTGAAATAGATTAGTAAATTCTTTAAATGCAAATATCTGGTTCTACAATGCTGAGTGGAAGGCTTAGAAAAGGATCTAGCATCTTCTGGTTTCTTCAGACAGAATAGAAACATTAGAAAACGTAAGACATGGGACAAGGCTTATTGCATTTCCAGTAAAGACTAAGTTGATATTAACTTACTTCATAAGCAAAGAAAGGGTAAATCCATGGGAAATTTTGAAAATCATCTCTTCACTTTTATCTGACAACATTCTGCATTCATCCACAGGCAGTTGCTTCTGCTGCATTACTCTCCGTTGTGTGCATGGCCTCTAGCTAGAAATAGGGAATTGGAATTTTGTACATAAGCAAGAGCTAGAATTGCTTCCCTAATACACTCATCAGATTAGGGCAAATATTTTGAGATGTTCTTAGAACAAAAACAAAATGAGGTAATAATAGCTTTATGAACTTAGTAATGTGGAATCTGACTTTCATTTTTTCTCTCAAACTTAGAGAAGACTTATCCTTAACTATTAAGGACAGTTTTCAATGAGTGCTACACTGCTGATAATAAAACCAACTATTCTGTTCACCCTAAAAATCAGAGACCAAGATAGTAGGCATCTCTTACTGTCCTCAGACTCGCCTGACTCCCATATTATTAACCTTACACTCCAAAAACATACATACTAGATGCTGACTGCAAACAGTAAAATACGGCAAAAAATAATTATAGCACTGTTTCTGAAGCTAGGGACAACACAGAAATATGGAATAAATATTGGAACTATTTTTTCTTCACTTGTTATTCTCAGAGCTTTCAACTTTACCAAGAACTCTGCTCTCCTTGAGAGACAGACAATTGGCAAATGTCAATCATCTTAAACAACACCTATAACCCTAAGAGTACCTATACCTCTCTAGAATACTGTTCTTATGTGGACACTAAGCCTTTACTTGTCTACCACACACAAATCTGATTTATTACTATGGGGCAATTTTTGGAGTGTGTGCTCAGTCATGTCTGACTCTTCACAACTCTTTGGACTATAAGCCACCAGGCTCCTCTGTCTGTGGGATTTCCCAGGCAAGAATACTGGAATGGGTTGCCATTTCCTACTCCAGGGGATCTTCCTGACCCAGAAATCGAAACTGTATCTCTTGCATCTCCTGCACTGGCAGGTGGATTCTTTACCTCTGTGCCATCTGGGAAGCCCCTCCATATCCAGATCCCTCCCATGATATATGGACCATATCTCATTGAAGTGTGTATCCAGTAATTTACAAAGTGAAGAATTAACTACGTACTCTAGAGATTTGCCAATTTTTAATGCACAATACCATGTGGGAGGGTAATATAACTGGAAAAATTGTCAGAAATAAGTATAACTTAGCCAAAGTTATAAAAGACACTTTGCAGTTAAACACATAGTTTTGGGTAATCCAATTGCTTTTGACTTCCTATTAGCTCATCTAGACAGTGTCTGTGCCTTTGCTAACAATTTGTGATGCACTGGTCAGATAGAAAAAGCTACCTCTGAGAAATGCTGGGCTGGAAGAAGCACAAGCTGGAATCAAGAGTGCCGGGAGAAATATCAATCACCTCAGATATGCAGGTGACACCACCCTTATGGCAGAAAGTGAAGAGGAACTAAAACGTCTCTTGATGAAGGTGAAAGAGGAGAGTCAAAAAGTTGGCTTAAAGCTCAACATTCAGAAAACAAAGATCATGGCATCTGGTCCCATCACTTCATGGGAAATAGATGGGGAAACAGTGGAAACAGTGTCAGACTTTATTTTGGGGGGCTCCAAAATCACTGCAGATGATGACTGCAGCCATGAAATTAAAAGACGCTTACTCCTTGGAAGAAAAGTTATGACTAACCTAGATAGCATATTGAAAAGCAGAGACATCACTTTGCCAACGTCCGTCTAGTCAAGGTTATGGTTTTTCCTGTGGTCATGTATGGATGTGAGAGTTGGACCATAAAGAAGGCTGAGTGCCAAAGAATTGATGCTTTTGAACTGTGGTGTTGGAGAAGACTCTTGAGAGTCCCTTGGACTGCAAGGAGATCCAACCAGTCCATTCTAAAGGAGATCAGTCCTGGGTGTTCGTTGGAAGGAATGATGCTAAAGCTGAAACTCCAGTACTTTGGCCACGTCATGCGAAGAATTGACTCATTGGAAAAGACTCTGATGCTGGGAGGGATTGGGGGCAGAAGGAAAAGGGGACAACAGAGGATGAGATAGCTGGATGGCATCACCAACTCGATGGACGTGAGTTTGAGTGAACTCTCGGAGATGGTGATGGACAGGGAGGCCTGGCATGCTGTGATTCATGGGGTCACAAAGAGTCGGACACAACTGAGTGACTGAACTGAACTGAAACTAAAGGAGATGTCTGGATCTCCAAGGTGAAACCCAAATAGACACTGGGAGAAGTGTTCTTGGCTTGAGTTCACTAGTTTGGGAGTGTGTTTTCAAAGCATTCTACAAAGTTTAATCATTCTTCCCATATTCTTCACGTTGTATTATCAATACAATTGCCTAGTATAGAGCCTAGAGTTTTGAGTGCTGCCATGCAGTTACTGTCATTTGACAAAAGGATCAACAAGACCAGAACTCTTATTCTGGTGCCAAACTCTTACTCTGAGGTGCAGAATCATCTATAGATTCTGACAATAGCAAAAATCTGGAGTGAGACTACTTTTATGGCCAACCCCTGGACTAGTCAGAGAATGGCTAAAAGGGGGCTCTAAAACTACAGTACCATCTCTGTTAACTGTGCAGTTGTCAACTCAGAATGTATTGTGATTCACATAACACTTCCTTCTTCACTCAGAACCTCATCTTGCCTAAGTTAATCTTTGCCATAAGAAGTCACTGAAAAGAAGACTCAGGGAGGGAACACAGCCACATCCATCAGTGGAAAATTGGATTAAAAATTTACTGAGCATGGCTTTGCCCACCACAGCAAGACCCAGTTTTTCCCACAGCCAGTCCCTCCCATCAGAAAGCTTCCACAAGCCTCTTATCCTCATCCATCAGAGCACAGACAGAGTGAAAACCGCAACCACAGGAAACTAACCAAACTGATCTCATGAACCACAGCCTTGTCTAATGCAGTGAAACTAGGAGCCATGCCTTGCAGGGCCACCCAGGACAGATGGCTCATGGTGGAGAGTTCTGACAAGCACTCCACTGGAGTTCCACTGGAGATGTGGAATGGCAAACCACATCAGCATTCTTGCCTTGAGAACCCCATGAACATTATGAAAAGGCAAAAAGTTATAACCTGAAAAGATGAACTCCCCAGTTTGATAGGTACCCATTATGCTACTGGAGAAGAGTGGAGAAATAGCTCCAGAAGGAATGAAGAGATGGAGCCAAAGTGAAAATGATGCCAAGTTGTGGATTTGTCTGGTGGTGAAGGTAAAGTCCAATACTGTAAAGAACAATATTGCATAGGAACCTGGAAAGTTAAGTCCATGAATCAAGGTAAAATGGAAGTGCTCAAACAGGAGATGGAAAGAGTGAACATAGACATTTTAGGAATCAGTGAACTACAGTGGACCAGAATGGGTGAATTTAATTCAGATGACCATTATATCTACTACTGTGGGCAAGAATCCCTTAGAAGAAATGGAGTAGCCCTTACAGTCAACAAAAGAATCCAAAATGCAGTACTTGGGTGCAATCTCAAAAACAACAGAATGATCTTTGTTCACTTCCAAGGTAAACTATTCAATATCAGAGTAATTCAAGACTATGCTCCAACCACTAATGCCGAAGAAGCTGAAGTTGAATGGCTCTATGAATTCCTACATGACCTTCTAGAACTAATACCCAAAAGAGATGTCCTTTTCATCGTAGGGGACTAGAATGTAAAAGTCAGAAGTCAAGAGATACCTGGAGTAACAGGCAAGTTTGACCTTGGAGTACAAAATGAAACAGGGCAGAGGCTAACAGAGTCTTGCCAAGAGAACTGGTCACACCAAACATCCTCTTCCAACAACATAAGAGAAGACATGGGCATCACCAGATGGTCAATGCTGAAATCAGATTAATTATATTTTTTGCCCCCAAAGATGGAGAAACTCTATACAGTCAGCAAAAAAGGGATTGGGAGCTGACTGTGGCACAGATCATGAGCTCCTTATTCCAAAATTCAGATTTAAATTGAAGAAAGTATGGAAAACCACTAGGCCATTCAGGTATAAATCAAATCCTTTATGATTATACAGTAGAAGTGACAAATAGGTTCAAGAGATTAGATCTAATAGACAGACTTCCTGAAGAACTATGGGCAGAGCCTTGTAACATTGTACCAAAAGCCATGATCAAAACCATCCTCAAGAAAAAGAAATGCAAAAAGGCAAAATGGTTGTCTGTGGAGGCCTTACAAATAGCTGAGAAAAGAAGAGAAGCAACAGGCAACAGAAAAAAGGAAAGATATATCCATCTGAATACAGAGTTCCAAAGAATAGCAAGGAGAGATAAGAAAGCCTTCCTCAGTGATCAAAGCAAAGAAACAGAGCAAAATAATAGAATGGGAAAGATCTCTTCAAGAAAATTAGAGATACCAAGGGAACATTTCATGCAAAGATGGGCACAATAAAGGACAGAAATGGTATAGACCTAACAGAAGCAGAAGATATTAACAAGAGGTGGCAAGAATACACAGAAGAATTATACAAAAAAAGATGTTAATGACCCAGATAACCACGATGGTGTGATCACTCTCTTAGAGCCAGACATCTTGGACTGCAAAGTCAACTGGGCCTTAGGAAGCATCACTATGAACAAAGCTAGTGGAGGTGATGGAATGCCAGTTGAGCTATTTCAAATCCTAAAAGATGATGCTGTTAAAGTGGTGCACTCAATATGCCAGCAACTTTGGAAAACTTAGCAGTGGCCACAGGACTGGAAAAGGTCAGTTTTCATTCCAATCCCAAAGAAAGGCAATACCGAAGAACATTCAAACTACCACATAATTGTACTCATTTCACACTCTAGCAAAGAAGTGCTGAAAATTCTCTAAAGTAAGCTTCAATGGTACATTAACTGAGAACTTCCAGATGTTCAAGCTGGATTTAGAAAAGGCAGAGGAGCAAGAGATCAAATTGCCAACATCCCTTACTTGATTGTAATGAAATGTTTTATATCTTGATTGCAGTGGTAGTTACATAGATATATACATTTGTATTTGAATTGTTCTCTTAAAATGGGTACATTTTATACTAGGTAACATTTAAAAACTTTAACTTTTAAAAACACAGTAACTTTTAAAAATAGTCATTTGGCTGAACCACATGAAAATTCCAGATACTGAGTGAGCCAATTTCGATCTGTAAAACAATAACTTTACAGATAGTACATTCTAGTTTATGAATGAATGAAGATATTATCTACAATTAATTGAAACTGAATTTTTAAAGATTTTTATCATAAGTAATATTTGTATCATAATAGGGAAACTTAAAAAAAATGACAAATATATGGATCCCTCCTTTAAAAATCACAGCTGGAGGCACACGATTTTTGATGAGTATTTGGAATTGGTAAAAAAAAAATCATTGAAAGATATTGTTATTGTAAATTTTAGGATCGCTCATACCTAATTACTTCTGATCAGGGCTAATCAAGAGATATAGTCCAACCTACTGCAATTTACGGAGAAGGCAATGGCACCCCACTCCAGTACTCTTGCCTGGAAAATCCCATGGGTGGAGGAGCCTGGTAGGCTGCAGTCCATGGCATCACTAGGAGTCAGACACGACTGAGTAACTTCACTTTCACTTTTCACTTTCATGCATTGGAGAAGGAAATGGCAACCCACTCCAGTGTTCTTGCGTGGAGAATCCCAGGGACAGGGGAGCCTGGTGGGCTGCCGTCTCTGGGGTAGCACAGAGTCAGACACGACTGAAGGAACTTAGCACTGCAATTTAATTCAACAAACTTAATACCATCAAAGATATGTCAGAAGATGGTTTAATATAATTTTACAAGTAAAAATACATTTTTATTTTCTCCTTAGTAAAAAACTTGAAATATTAATTTCTAGGCAGTCTTAAGAAAATGAGAGTTACAAAAGGATTTAAAAATCAAATTCAAAATACCCTTGTTGACAACAGGTGAAACAATTTAATTTGCTTCATTTGAAACCTATTTTTCAGAAACAATTACAACAATGCAGTTGATTTCAAATATCAACATGAAATTCTTGTTTCTGTTATTATTGGGTCCTTTACTGTTCATGTCTCTACTTCTTTACTGTGATCAAGAATCCTGGGGAAAATCTATTAAGGCATGTTATCATAAAAATTACAGCATTCTTACATAATGTACAGAAACGACAGACTTAAAAGAAGCAGAAGAGTTTAAGAAAAGGTGGTAAGAATACACAGAAGAGTTATACAAAAAGATCTTAATAACCTAGATAACTACCATGGTGTGATCATTCACCTAGAGCCAGACATTCTGGAATATGAAGTCAAATAGGCCTTAGGAAGCATTACTATGAACAAAGCTAGTGGAGGTGATGGAATTCCAGCTGAGCTATTCAAATTCTAAAAGATGATGCTGTTAAAATGGTGCACTCAATATGTCAGCAAATTTGGAAAACTCAGCAGTGGCCACAGGACTGGAAAAGGTCAGTAAGAAAGGCAATGTTCAAACTACCACACAATTGAGGTCTTTTCACATGCCAGCAGGGTCATGCTCAAAATCCTTCAAGCTAGGCTTCAACAGTAGTTGAACAGAGAACTTCCAGACATACAAGCTGGATTTAGAAAAGGCAGAGAAAATAGAGACTGAATTGCCAATAGCCACTGAATCATAGAGACAGCAAGGAAATTCCAGAAAAACATCTACTTCTGCTCATTGACTATGTAAAGGCTTTGAATATGTGGATCACAACAAACTGTGGAAAATTCTTAAAGAGGTGGGAATGCCAGACCACCTTACCTGCCTCCTGTGAAACCTATATGCAGATCAAGAAGCAACAGTTAGAACGGGACATGGAACAAGGGACCAGTTCAAAATTGGGAAAGGAGTACGTCAAGGCTGTATATTGCCATCCTGCTTATTTAACTTTTATACAGAGTGCATCATATGAAATGCCGGGCAAGATGAAGCACAAGCTGGAATCAAGATTGCTGGGAGAAATATCAATAACCTCAGATATACAGGTGATACCACTCCAATGGCAGAAAGTGAAGAGGAACTAAAGAACCTCTTGATGAGGGTAAAAGAGGAGAGTGAAATGCTGGCTTAAAACTTAACATTCAAAAAACTAAGATCATGGCATCTGGTCCCATTATTTCATGGGAAATAAAAGGGGAAAATGTGGAAATAGTGTCAGATTTTATTTTCTTGGGCTCCAAAATCACTGCAGTCAGTGACTGCAACCATGAAATTAAAAGACACTTGCTCCTAGGTTGGGAAGATCTTCTGGAGGAGGGCATGGTGACCCACTCCAGTATTCTTACCTGGAGAATCCCTACGGACAGAGGTGCCTGGCAGGTTGCAGTCCATGGGGTCACAAAGAGTTGAACATGACTGGGTGAGTAAGCACACAGCTTCTTAGAAGAAAAGCTGACAAACCTAGACAACGTATTAAAAAAAAGAGACATCACTTTGACAGCAAAGGACTGTATAGTTAAAGCTATGGTTTTTCTAGTAATCATGTATGGATGTGAGAGTTGGGCCATAAAGAAAGAAGGCTGAGCACAGAAAAATTGATGCTTTCGAACTGTGGTATTGGAAAAGACTCTTGAGAGTCTCTTTGACAGCAAGGAGATCAAACCAGTCAATCCTAAAGGAAATCAACCCTGAATATTCATTGGAAGGACTGATGCTGAAGCTGAAGCTTCAATACTTTGGTGACCTGATGCAAAGGGCTAGAAAGCTTGAAGGCAGGAGGAGAAGGGGGTGATAGAGGATGAGATGGTTGGATCTCATCACCATCTCAATGAACATGAATTTGAGCAAATTCCAGGACATAGTGAAGGAAAGAAAAGCCTTCAGTCCTGCAGTCCCTGGGGTCACAGAGAATGGGACTTAGCGACTAAAAAGCAACAATTATAAAAAAGAATAAACAATTAAAAGCCATAAATTGACCTTGACAATATGGAAAACAATGACTACATAGTCAGCCTCTAATCTTTTTCAATTCATTCTTAAAAATTTTTTTCATTGACATCCAAGTGGCTAGCTTAATTGTCAAGGAATAATTACTTTCTAAACAGCAAGCCAGAGTATTTGAAACACTAAAATCCTTTCTGATAAAACTGGTTTCTTCTCAGTTTGCTCTGTAAAATACAGTATGGCCAGTTAAGTTTGTATTTCAGAACATTTTTTTACTATAAGTATATCACATGTAATATCTGTATATTGTAAAAACGTCTTTGTTAGTCATCTGAAAATCAAAATTATCTGGGTGCTCTGTATTTTCGCTTGCTTTATCTATCAACTCTGTCTTTTACTCTTGTAATGATTAATCTAATTCAGTGAAATAATAGTTCATAATCCATCAGGGATTTTGTAAAATATATTTATGTATTCATAAATTAAAAGGGGTTGAACAAGCCAGCAGAATTCTTTTCTAATTTTTCAGTTATTTTGTTGATATATTCTGGATAACAAATGTTACTCAACTGTAGTATGGATAAAAAGTAATTAAGTAATAAAACATTTGTATGTGAAGAAATATCCAATACCCCATTACTTCAGTAAAGACTTAATGATTCTGGATTGCATATGGTCCAACTTCCAAGAAGAAAGAATAGCTTCTCTGAGAAAGGTTGACAGGAACTGCATTTTAATTTCCTTTGGAAAAATTTCCAAAGCATTTTACTCTGACACTATCCTGTTTTTTTCTGTTGCAGCAGAGTTCCATGTTATTTTTATCTGAAAGAAGAAATTGGAAGGTAACATCCAGGCATGAAGACTTGGTGTTTACTTGGACTATGTCATTAAAATTTCCAACTAGTTGAGTGCTTTCCATGTTTCTCAAAGGTCTTCACCCTGTAAAAGCTGATGGATGACCTGACAGGTATTTCCAGGCTTCGGTTGGTGTAATGTGAGCTCAGGGCCTGGAAACAATAAAATGGCAATTTTCTGAGAGATTTACCTGCAAAAGAGCCAGGAACATAAAAACCTGTTTCAGCTTCCCACCCAAAGCCTCTTCTTTTCTCTCAGTCCTGGAGGGGTTAGGGAAGCCTGGATCCTGTCAGGTTAATTGAGGGTGACATTAAATGTAATCTCAGCAGCAGCCGCTGTGAGGGCTCTAAGGGAAAGACACTGAAGCAGGAATCAGAGAGCTGGGCCATGGTCTGACCATAGTGGAGGCTTCCCGTCATGAACAACAGAAGCAAAGGCTGCAGGCATTGGGATATGTCAGATCTTTTCTCTTAGAACCTGGATAGGATGATTCGGTCATGATTTGACAAGTAATGGTTTTGGCTTCAGTAGCAGCTACAAAACAATAGAAGGGTCTTCTCCATAGTTAAGTCAGTCACAGCTGAGCCAGACTGTTTGAAGTTCGTATTGAGGGTCGTCCACACCATTGCATTCTTAGAGGGTTGTGCCTCGAAACTGGGTCTCTTTATGTTACCAGAAGGGATGAAGTCGGCACCCTAAAGAGAGATTCACACGAAGGAAATCTAGACCAAAGTGATGTGAAAGGTTACTAGTGAGATTCTGGTCTCCCAACTCAGTTTTGTAATAATAATCCATTAACTTTAACCCTGAAGAACCTAGATTCTGGGTCCCCCATCTAAATCCACAGCCCATAGGATACTGTCTGATTTTAAATACATCAAATGATAATTCTGCCTACCATTGTTATTTCTTCTTGGGTAACCTTACGACCATGTAACAGTTTGCTTTCAAGTTTCAGCCTGTAATTCAGCCCAGTCATTACCCTCAGAGGAACAAGACATTGCACATTGTCAACTTTGTCTTGTTGAAAACAATGCTAGGAAGCCCATGTGGAGCCATCTTTCCAGGCAGAGCTAGAAGGCAGAGGACAGGCTGGACAGGCAGAAGCAGAGTGGAGGTCAGAGGCTGTGGCTCAGTGTCAGGAGCTGTGGGAAGCATGTGAACACTGGCCAAATAGCCTGAGGTCTTTCCAGAGAAGCTCTGATTGTGCCGGCTTAGCCTCCCATCGCCTGTCTAATTTTCTTCCTGGCATCACCTCCAGGCCTCTGCTGGAAGTGGTGCTTTCTGGACTGATCGATCCCATTAAATGAGTTTCAGATGCTGATTTTCTGTTTAAAGGATGAGCAAGCATTTCCATAAGATGCATCTCATTTGACCAACATGACTAATTTCTTTGCTTTCTTGCGTCCAATCCATCATTTCACTGCAACTGTGAATTTCATTAATCAGCCAATGACGCCCTCTTCCAGATCGTTAGTGGAGATGTCAACTTCTGACTGGACCTGGTACCAGTTACCAGGGCTCGGGCCTGGCATCCCTGAGAACCCCTGGGGAGACATTCATCACTCTTATACAGGTGCCTTCATTATTCCAAAGCAATTTTAGCTTATTTTTCAAGAAACACTTAGAATGTTGTAAGAATTAGTGCTTTCCCAAAGAACCCCTAATTCAGGATCAGAACAGATGGCTGCATGATACAGCAAAAAACAGACAGCCACAAAATCTTGGCCCACTAACCAGACAGTACAGGCTCATTTATCCCCTCTCTTTTGTCTCTGGAAGAACAGAAGGATTATATCCTTCTACTATAATCCTCTATGCTTTTGATGCTTTTCCATCATCACACTTTTCCATTGATTTACCCTTTCTATTTGACAAAAGCTTCTTTTTTAAAGTTAATTTTTATTGAAGTATAGTTGATTTACAATTTTGTGTTAGTTTCAGGTGTGCAGTGAAGTGAATCAATTTGACAGAAACTTCTAATTTCAGTTCATCTACTTGATTAGCGTTAGAGTGCTATATGGAAATCAGTAGGTTACTGGATGACTGTGAGGTTTACCTAGTGGTTAAAAATTTAACTTTAGAGAAGATGATGTTCTCAATGGCTTGGAGAGCAGGTATTGTTTCCTGATTTTTCTTTACCCACTCCCAGTGTAAATCAGGTTCTAATTATGTGAACTAAATCAAAGAAAATGATCGAGTCAATGAGGTCGATTTGTTTTTATTTTATTCCTTGGTACCTAGTCACACAGAGTAATCAAGTTTCAACACCAACTTTTTCTTCTTGTTTGGAATTTCCTTCTGAAATTCAGAAAAGGAAAAACATTTTTCTTCCCTCTATTTAGATACTTTTTTTGATAAAAGGAGAATATAAAATTATAGCTCTCCTGGCACTATAACTTGAAAAAAATGTTTTTTGGAGGCAAACTGAATGGAAAACTGTAAGATGAAACATTTGGTTTGCTGGAGTAGCAAAACTTGAGACAATTTTTTCTCTAGAGTATTATAATTTTATTTAGTATGATTAATATAATCTGTCATATCTCTTATATAGTAAGATGATTATTCTAAGATGTAAATTCTAATCTGTGAGGAAGAGTGATGTTTAAAACCTTTGGGGAAATAGTTTCTTTCTGTTTGGAGCTGAAAGTGGATCTCCCATTAACCAAGTAAATTGGCATTTCCTGAGAAGCACCATTAAGCATTTTTAGGAAACAGGATCTCTGATATTACTGTTTAATCACTTCATGCCAAATAGTATGTGTGTTGTAGCATGTAACTCAAAAATTATTCTGGAAGTTAAGATGCCAGTGGGATTTCCCTGGTGGCTCAGTGGTAAAGAATCTACCTGCCAATGCAGGAGACGCAGGAGACACAGGTTCAATCCCTAGATCGGGAAGATCCCCTAAAGGAGAAAATGGCAACCCATGCCAGTACTCTTGCATGGAAAATTCCATGGATAGAGGAGTCCATGGGGTCACAAAGAGTTGGACACGACTGAGTGACTGAGCACACATTAGGATTCTGGAAAAAATATATATATATATATAGAGAGAGAGAGAGAGAGAGAG
>NW_011494942.1:15260296-15288252 GCF_000754665.1 Bison bison bison
TCAAATACAAAGGCAATCTTCTGGTGGAATTGTTTCTTTTTTGGGAGAGGTCAATGTTTGTTCTGGTTAAGGCTGCCAACTGATTAGGTGAGGCCAACCCACATTAGTGAGGGCTATTTGCTTTACTCAAAATATAAAAATTTAAAAATTAATTCAAAAAACACTTTCACAGCAACATACAGAAGACTGAACAAATATCTGGGCACTGTGGCCCAGCCAAGATGACATATTAAAATGAACCAGCACAGTGAGGTTAGATTTGTGAAGAGGGAGGAACAGATAGTTAATAAGCATTCAACACAAACTTATTATTTTATGTATCCCAGTGGCATAAGGATGAGGATAACATTGCTGGTTTTAAGAGAAATGTTTTGTTGAAAGTTTCCGATAAGGATCAGCTGGTATATGGCTAAGACAAGGTGGAGCAATGGCCAATTTACTGCTGAAGACCAGAGTTGTTTGTAATCCAGCAAATACATTTCACAAAGCAAAAGAAGACCCTGGAAGAATATGGAACTACAAATTCTCAAATAACTAATGCAAAACAAAAGAGAAGATTTTTAGCAAACAAATGAACAAAACAAAGCAGAAGCAAACTCACAAATATGAAGAAAAACTAGTGGTTACCAATGGGGAGCGGGAGAGGGGAGGGGCAAGACTGGAGTAAAGGGTTAAGAAAAACAAACTACTGTGTAAAAAATAAATCAGCACAAGAATATATTGTAAGGCACAGGTATTATAGGTATTTATAATAACTTTAAGTGGAGTATAAACTATAAAATTATTGAACCACTGTTGGTCACCGGAAGCTAATATAATATTGTAAATCAACTAAACTTCAGTTAAAAAGAGTGTTTAAGATGATTTATCAATGATGAATAGCTGTACGCTCCTAACTCTGAGGTAATGCAAGGCCAACACCATAGTAAGAAATAAGTACATACTCTTCATTTTGTATTTTTCTTTTTTAAATAGTACACAAAGTGAACCACCAAAAAGATATTACAAAAGATATGCCCCCAAATTGTGCAAGTAGAGAACAGAGTACAAAACAAAGATGTAAATGCCTCAATTAATACTATGGGGAACCAGCTTTTGCAATGTAAAAATTTCCTACACGGAAAAAAAAAAAAATTTCCTACACGGAAACAAACACATTTCATTCTGATTTGATTACTGATAATGATCTTGCCTGAATCTGATATGTTTCAGGCTCAAAAGAGCTCAGCAAAGATATTCACATTCTACACGTGCCCCTGTCCCCTGAAAGTAAAATCATCCATAAAAATACAAACAGTGGTCAACAGTATACAGTGAGAGTGACAGACTACAGGTGTGATAAAAGTAGGATTTATTTTTTTAAAGGAGCTTTTTAAAATTTTTTTTAATGTAAAAAAATTTAAAGGAGCTTTAATGAAAAGTACATTGAAATGGAGACAGAATCAAAACTGTTTGGATGTTTCCTTTTAGAAATGTTTTCCTCTTTCCCCTGGGAAATATTATAAGCCAAGTTTCATATCTTGTAACATAAAGAAAATAATATGACCTGTCCTACTTCCAGAGGAGTTGTGATTGTCACAGATAGCAAGATATGTGAAAACACTTCAAAAAATGAAATGATGTAAGTGGAGTTATTATTTTTAGTATTAAAAAGAAGAGAAAGTGTAAGTGAAGGGTAAGAGCTTAAGAATAAGCGTGGAGGCTGGATATCAACTCTGCCTCTCTGTACTTGTATGACTGTGAGGAATTCTCTTAATCTCTTTGAACAAAAGCTGCCAAGCTTTATATTGAAGTTTCCATGTGTGTGCACGCTTGTGATGTACATGCATGTGTATGCAGGCATGTGTGAGGAGGAGGGTGGGGGTGGAAGGGCCTCACTAATAGAATACTGAATGGAGCATACTATTTAACGTGGGGATTGCTTAAAAAGAATGTTTTTATGGCCAAGAATAAAATACTTTTGTCGAAGGGAGTTACAATGATCAAGAAAGTTGGGGAGGGGTGGATGAAGGAGGAAAGCTGGGAGGGGCTAAGTTTAGACCAGCAGTGAATCTGGTTAGAGGTTTCAGGTAGCCACCTCAAATCCACAGTACCAGCTCCCCACATCTCACCTGAAGGCAGATCTTGGGGCTGAGGGAAATCACATTAGTTGCAAGTATGGCAGTCTTTCTCAAACAAATCTCGGAATGAGGAAAGCAAAACAGAACAGAAGTAAAGCTCGAACAACTCGAGACTCACTCTGGGATTGAAGAGAAGACATGCTTGAGTCTAAACAACCCATAGGTATACTTCTTGGGTGTCTGTGATTTAACTATTGTGTTTCGGCCTCAAATTCACCTGTCTACAGTCTGCCTTGCGATGCTGGGTTGGGACTCTGCAAACAATACTTCTGTTGTGCTAGCTGATGCCATGTTAGGCTCTGTTTGCCAGTAGGGGGCACCCAAAGGAGATGAAAGCTTGAGGAGGAAGAAAGGATTGACTCATTTGCTTCCCACCAATTTTCCTATGAGCATCACCTGCCAAAAGCTTCTGCATTTTAGTGGTGGCAGTTTCTTCTTGTAAATATGTAACACTTGCAGATCCAGATTCATAAGACTCCTTGGAGACACCTGTGCCAGTCAGCACCCACTCTCCTTATAGGTCTGGATCCCAGACCCTTTCTCTCAGCATGCTCCTTCTCCCCATCTCTCTTCAACATCATCCTGGAGGTTTTGGCCATTGCAATATGGTAAAACATAAAAAAGAAATATAAAAGAAAAATGATCAGGAAGAAGTAAAACTCTCTCTCTTTGCAAATAATGTGATTGTTTCTACAGAAATTCCTCAGAATCTCAGAAACAAATTCCTCAGAAACAAAATTTCATCTCCCTCAGGTCCCCTACTGCCAAATAGAGTCTAACATGGAATCAGCCAGCAAAAGAGATGTGGCTTGCAGAGTCCCAGATCCAACATCACAAGGCAGTTGTTGCTTTTTAGATTTTTAAGAATTTCTGTAGAAACAATCAGATTATTTACATAGAGTTTTACTTCTTCCTTTTTGATTATTTTTTAAATTTCCTTTTTATGTTTTACTGTATTGCAATGACCAAGAACTAATAAATGAACTTGTCAAAGTCACAGGATGAAGGTTAGTATACTAAAATCAGTTATATCTTTATATAATACAGCAAATAAAATGATAATTAAACCCCAGTCTTCCATATACAATAGTATCAAATCCCACAAAACTCTGAGGAGTTATGATTCTGTTATATAAGATTTAGTACATACTTTTAATCAGGAAACAACAACGGATGCTTTCTCTCTCAGAATACACGGATTGTCTAAGAATCAGTGCTTTCAAGAGGGAATGGCTCCTTTCATTATTTCACACCAAATATCCCACTTTACAGAGTCCTTATATCCATATCTACAATTTCATTTCTGAAGTTTGGAGGTCTTGGTTTCTAAAAGAGAAATCCTTAGAACAGTGGTTCCGTGGAACTGGAGCTTCACTCTGCTATTATATCTTTCTGAGTTCCTCTTACGACTACCCCAACAGGCAAAGAAAGGGGCTGCTCTGTTAGGTGGTTGATCTTATTTCACTTTTCACTTTCATGCATTGGAGAAGGAAATGGCAACCTACTCCAGTGTTCTTGCCTGGAGAATCCCAGGGATGGGGGAGCCTGGTGGGCTGCCGTCTATGGGGTCGCACAGAGTCAGACACGACTGAAGCGACTTAGCAGCAAAGTCACTCACCCTAGTTGGTCAGCCCTGGAGGGCAGGGCTCTGGCTTGATGAAGAAGTGAAGTGAAGTCTCTTAGTTGTGTCCGACTCTTTGTGACCCCATGGACTGTAGCCTACTAGGCTCCTCCATCCATGGGATTTTCCAGGTAAGAGTACTGGAGTGGGTTGCCATTTCCTTCTCCAGGGGATCTTCCCAACCCAGGGATCGAACCCAGGTCTTCCACATTGTAGGCAGACGCTTTTACCGTCTGAGCCACCAGGGATGCCCCGCCTATCTAGCAGAAGTATCTACACTTCTGTAGCTCCACCAATAGAGTGATGATGGATGTTCACAAGTGAAGGATTATACAGTCATAAACCAGAAGATTGCAAATTATTTCTGCTGCTCAGTTTTGCATATTCTTGGAACAGTGCAGCACTATTTTAGAAAACAATTTCATTAACTTGAGTGCTTCCTCTAGCACACATTTTTCTGTATTTTTTTTATCCCATCACCCATCCGATCTCTCCATCCATGTCTTCATTCACTGCACACATCCTTACTGAACACCTATTGAGTGAACAGGCAAAGCTTATAGATGAGTAGAATGTCAAAGTCCTCACTTCCATAACTTATCTATAAAGTGAGGGAATTGAACTAGAGTGCCCTCTAAAATTTCCTAACAGAGTTAGAGATCTGTGTCAAGCACTCATCCCAGGCATCTTAAGTTGCCTTCAGATTAATCGAGTTAGTTAAGCTCCGAAGTTAAAAAAAAAAAAAAAAAATCTAGGGACATCCTTGGTGGTCAAGTGGTTAAGAATCTGACTTGTGATGCAGGGGATGCAGGTTTGATCCCTGGTTGGGGAACTAAGATCCCACATGCCACGGAGCTACTGAGTCTGTGCACAACTAGAGAGTCTGTGAGCCACAGCAAAGATCCTGCATCCCACCTGATGCAGCCAAACAAATGAATAAATAAAGACAAATAAATATTTTAAAAAATCATGTAAAGTCCCCTCTTCTCAACCCATTTCCTTCTTCCTGCCTAACTGCCCTTCTTAAAATGCGACTGGACCCAGATCCTAAAATATCCTAATGAGTATCACCTGTTAACAAGCAGGCCCGCCCAAGACAATGAGAAGTTGCTTTGTCTCCAGAGCTGACCACCAACTGACCACCTGGCACTGCATGTCTGAGGATGAAGGACCCCTTTTATTTCTATAGCTGAAAGTTTTGTCTCAGATATAACTGATATTGTTGACAGATTGCAACTTGAAAGTCACTGCTCAGTAGAAGAGCTGTTAGAAGAAAAAGCACTTCATTTCTGGATCACTTGGATAACAGAGATCAGAAATTTTTAAGGAAACCAAAAAAATGTTTCAGTTGATTCCAAATGACAGTGGAGCTTGCCTCTGATAAGAAGGGACACATTCACCTAAACGACTGCCAACACGAAAACACATCCACATAGAATTATATGCCCTAAAATTCATCTTAATAATTACACAGCAGGATTACACCCAAGAAGCTACTCAGGAGTAGGACACTTCCCAAGTGTCTTAAATAAATCTCACTTGCTAAGACTTTCTGATTCACATTTCTGAAATAAAAAAATGTTACTGTATTTTTGTCATATATCCATTATTTTAATTAGCTTTCCGTGTCTTAGTCTACCAGTTCAATATTCTTTCTGATTGTCAAGACAGATATAAAACCTCTTAAATGTATTCATCTAATATTAACATCGATACTGGTAACTAATCACTTAATTGTACTCATGGGGTCAACAGGACTTCCTTAAGCCATTTCTCACTGAGACACTGTAATTTCCCATGTGAAGTTCTTCTGTATGTGGCTGTCTGTAGAAAGGATAAGGAATTTCTTCACCTGAATCAAGAATCAGAGAAGAAAGATTGAGGAGAAAAGGCCATGGATTATGGGGTAAATCTATTTCAACTGCTATATACTTAATATGGAATATATTTCACAGTGATTTTTTTGCAAGAGTAGGCTTGTTTTCTTTGACATTTGGAAAAGAAAAGAGTATGGGTGGGATCGGATTTTAAAGGATATTTGTGGTTTACAGTTAAAACAGATTAGTCGTATTGAGACCCCTTGCCTTCTCTAAACCTGCAGTGCGAAAACACACCTTTGAACAGGATAGAAAATAAACAGTTGTGTGAGCATAGCCATCAGGATAGGCTCCGGTGATAACTTTCAAACTCCTCTTAGCATCCACTAAAAGATACTTTAAATGCACTCACATGCTTCTGAGTAAGAGCTGTGGGAGTTTAGAGGATTTTAGCAGTTCCTCCTCTCTCAGTCAGCAAGAATTGTCTGCTAAAGATCTCCAATTACTTTAGTACTTTGCAAACACTGGTGAATATAAGCACATCAGCACTAACCCAAGCAAGCTGCTTTTGGCAAATGTTTTCAGCTAGCGGTGGGCTATCTGCTCACTATGAGCACAGTCTGGAAGGCTCATAGACGGCCTTGATGGAAGTTCCTGTATGTGAACAGAACTGAAACTGGAGTGGTTCTGGCTTCTGTCACTGACCCCGAGAGTTCAAAGATTGGTTATAGGGATGTCACCTGAATGGAAAGCAGGCAACTGGCTTAATAAGAATTCTTGGCAATTAGAGATGTCTAAAAGAACCAGCAAATCCAGCTCAGTCCATTAAACAAACCACTGAAATTCACTGGGGGATGTCCCAATTTAAAATATCGAGTATGTTCAGAAGAATCAGATCCTTTTACACACAGTTAGTAGAAGAGTTAATTGGAACAACACTTCTGATGAAATAAATCAAAAACTTAATTGTGCGTATCACCTGACTAAGTAATTTATCTTCTAGGAATTTATTCTAAGAGTAGAATTAGAAAAATATACAGAGATAGATACATAGAATTGTTTCTTGTGGTATTGTCATTAAAAGCAAACTGCTTACATGAAGTGGTACTTTATCAAATAAATTATAGTACCTATTTGTAAGGGATTATCTATTAAAAATGGATGAGGTACTTACATGGAACGATATGTTCATCATACATTTTTTTAAGTGAAAAAGGTGTAATGTATGTGTGTGTAGCACAACTCCATTTTTAAGTGAATAGGTAAACAACTGAATGAGCTCTCCTTGGCTTTCCTACTTCTGGTATCAAATTCTGCATGAGTCATAGCTCAACAAGAGAGGTAGAATCAGCAGGATATATGTATATCGATATTCATATCTGTCTATCTACCCATCTGGAGAAGGCAATGGCACCCCACTCCAGTACTCTTGCCTGGAAAATCCCATGGACGGAGGAGCCTGGTGGGCTGCCGCCTATGGGGTCGCACAGAGTTGGACACGACTGAAGTGACTTAGCAGCAGCAGCAGCACCCATCTATCATCTATATACTATAAATAGGAGATTTGTTATAGGAGATTGGCTTATGCTATCCCAAGTCTTGCTTAAACAGGCACACAGCCTTATGAAGACTGTTTAGGTAAACCCTAGACCAGGGCTGGCTCTTGCCTGGCAAATCCCATGGACGGAGGAGCCTGGTAGGCTGCAGTCCATGGGGTCGTTAGGAGTCAGACACGACTGAGCGACTTCATTTTCACTTTCACTTTCATCCATTGGAGAAGGAAATGGCAACCCACTCCAGTGTTCTTGTCTGGAGAATCCCAGGGACGGGGGAGCCTGGTAGGCTGCCGACTATAGGGTCACACAGAGTTGGACATGACTGAAGCAACTTAGCAGCAGCAGCAGCAGCAGACCAGGGCTAGAGTCTGAAGTTCACAGGACAGACAGTCAGGAAGGGTCACTCACCGGCAGGCTGAAATCCCACGAGGACGAACTGAAGCCCGTGTCTCTTCTTGCCTTTCCTTGCTGATGAAGGTATCCTGCAGGAGGTGGGGCCTTTTGTCATAGAATTGAACACATATACCTCTGAGAAAACTGAAGGAGGATTCAGAGGAAGGTAGAGCCTCTACAGCCTAGGAGCTGTCTCAGTGGAATGTCAGCAGGTCAATATCTATGTGTGTCGACTACATGTGGCTGCAGCTTCCCTTCTGCTTGCTGACTATCTTGCCAGATTCACCCTGTGATCTTCCTTATTCAGAAAAATCAAGAAGAATCCTTGGATATGTATTTCATGGAAGCCAAGTGTACACATTGCAAAGCTATCACAGAGGCCAAATTGGCATGTAGCTCAGGTGAGAACCCGAGGGCTGCCTGCTCATTGACCCCAGATTCAGATCAGGCATACTTGTTCACACAGCCCTGGGCAGGCAAGAATCCCGCACATAGTAAAAATGGTTTTCTCTCTGCCTACAACAGGATTAAGCATTCAGAAGTTAAAAACATCTAGGATGCTTGATAAGACTCCATTGTTTCCCACAATGACAATACAGATCACAATAAAATAGTGTGCGATTGTCCCAAGTGCTTTACATATATTTATCACATTTATATTAAAGATAAAGAAACTGGAACACAACGTGGCTAAGCAACTGGGCAGAGAGCAGCTGTTAAAGGACAGATTCAGGATTTTAACCTGCGATTATGTTATACTGTTGCTCCTAAGTAGCTGCAAATTGGTGTGTATCATGAAAACTCTGAAACATTGCAAAATCCTTAATCTAAGAGAGTATACTTATTCGGAACAAATTGTGTTAAAGCATAACTTTCAAAATAGCCAAATCATCATTCTCATACAAGTACAAAATGAGCCCCTATTAAATATTTTACTCAATTCATTGATAAATGAGGAAACCAGTAAGATATCAAAACTTAGTCAAAGGAGGAATTAACTTACAGATATTTATATTCTCTACTGGATAAAATTCATTTGCATCACTTTGTTATGGACAAGAAATACTTGCCTTATCTTCAGTTTTTTTATTCAAGTAAAACTCTATCACCACAGGTTTGTGAAGAGTCTGGTTAAACACAATCAAAGATCTACACCCTGTAGAATCAGAAATTCCTGGAAATTCTGGTAGGCAATTCCACAAGCGCTTCATGAATACCTCAGTAATCTCTCTTGCCCATTTCCAAGGTTTGACAACTTTTCTGACAAGTGAAATAAAACTTCTTCACTGAATTAAAATGATCTATTCATAAAACAGGCTTCCCTGGTGGCTCAGATGGTAAAGAATCCGCCTGCAATGCAGGAGACTCAGGTTTAATCTCTGGGTCAGGAAGTTCCCCTGGAGAAGGGAATGGCAGCCGGCTCCAGTATTCTTGTCTGGAGAATTCCATGGATAGAGGAGCCTGGCAGGCTATAGTCCAAGGGGTCGCAAAGAGCTGGACATGACTGAGCAATTAACGTTCATAAAACATTCTAGTTATTCCAAATTGTATTTTAACTGTCAAATTTTCTAAGACTCCTTTTTATTTTAAAATTTTATATTTCTAAGTAAATGGATATTCCCTGAGTCACATATTTTAAGAATAAGATGATGGTAATTTGGGGCCAAGGGTTAACACTTTGTGCTTGGAATCCAAAGGGCACAGTTTTCACCCCTGGTTGGGGAAATTTTGCATGCCATGTTGTGTGGCCAATAAAAAAGATGATGGTTATTTTATTTTCCTGTTTTAGTTGGCATTATAATTTTGAACATAGTAGAGGAATTTCTTAACAACAAAGTTTCATCAGGATAAATTGTTAAAAACAGGTGAGGAAATGAAGTAAAAGAAAAATCAAATTTAAAACTAAGAAAATGAGAATAAGAAAGAAAGATGGGTGAGTGGGTCAAAACAGATATATGAATAATATAAAAATTATGCAGTGAACTGTGGTCTACAGATGTTCCAAGAAGACATTGTGATTATATTTAATTCTTTACCAAGAGTTTCAAAACTATCAATTCTATTGCTAAGTCTTAAGTAACTGATTCAATGAAGTTCACCTGCTGGTCTGAGGCCAGGGGGAAAGTAAACATTCTTCCAATTAGGTCACTTAAGAGGAATGTTTTATATGATTACAAAAGGCAAACAAGAAGAACATATTATGCTAGAAAAACAAAATTTTCGAAATGGAGAACCTGCCATTGAATTCTTTCTGAAACTTTTGAAAGGACACTCCTGATGGAAGTGTCTTGGAAGAAGCTGAACAGTTAAGGTTATTAGAAAGCAGCCTCTGCCCCCAGCGAAGTGTGACATGCCTCTGTGTTTTGCAAAGAATTCTTGTTTCACAAGGACTATGCCAATGTAGAGACTGGGAGCCCGATTTTCTATCAGAGCCCAGTGAGTAGGAAGAGCCAATTTGGACGTGCTGGTCTGAGTACATGAGTACCTTCACTGAGTATGGCCTTAGATTGCCCAAGGAATAGTTCAATTCTGAGAGCGTTAGATGATTATTTTAAGAAGACTGAATTCCAGGTAAGATGATCGTTAGATAAAGTACTAATCGTTTATGATACTTTAATCTCTCTCATTAGGTGAGCACGAATTGAAAATGGCTTAACCCCTAAATCCAT
The DNA here is from genome assembly GCF_000754665.1 of Bison bison bison. Taxonomy (NCBI): domain Eukaryota; kingdom Metazoa; phylum Chordata; class Mammalia; order Artiodactyla; family Bovidae; genus Bison; species Bison bison. The sequence goes on from NW_011494942.1 coordinate 15,270,473, forward strand.
TTAGCCTAATTTGTAGCATAAGGCATCAGAATTCATTTCCACATTACCATCCTGGAAGTAGATGTGTGTGAGGCCTCTGGCTGAGCCCTGGGCCGACCACCAGAAAAGGAGCCACAGTCTCAGGTTGCTTTATTTTAAAACAGAATAAATACAGCTGAAGGCATTAAAAACAAAGCATCCAGGATACTGTGGATTAATCAGAGTTAAATTTAGTAGCAATGCTAATATAGGGACTAACATTGATTGTGCTCTTACTATGGGCTTAACCCTGAGCTTAACACTTTAAAAACATCTCATGTTATCCTTGAAACATTTCTATGAAGCAGATTCTGTCATTAGGCTCACTTTATAGATAAAGAAACTAGGTATGGGGGGTTAAAGTCCTCTCCATAGGTTACACAGAATGGTGCGTCGTGTATCTAGTAGCAAGATCCCCTGGAGAAGGAAATGGCAACCCACTCCAGTATTCTTGCCTGGAGAATCCCATGGACAGAGGAGCCTGGTGGCCTATAGTCCACGGGGTCGAAAAGAGTCGGACATGACTGAGTGACTATACTTACTTACTTACCTTACTTAAAGAGGAGCTTGGAGGTAAAAATTTTGGGAGACAAACTTCTGAATGTCTGGAAAGTCACATTCAGTAGTAATAGGGGATGCACACCCCACCTCCCCCACCCCCAAACAGATTGCAAAACCGATTGTTTCACTCCATCCATCGGCACTACCCAGACCCCACCTCAAGCCATTGTCACTTCCTGCTGGGGCTCCTGCACTGACCCCCAACAGACAACCCCATGGATCCCTCAGGCAATTTTCACACTTAGCCAATTCTTGCTTACTCTTCCAAAAGATGGTCTGATGTCACCTATCCCTTGATAAATATTTGCTAAATGAATGCATGGAAAAGTGCCCTAGAGTCGATCTGTGTCAGTGAATTGGTTGTTGGTGAAACAAAGTGGATGGTGTGTGTGGGGGAGAGAATAAATAGTGGAGACTGAGCCAGGAAATGACATGCTAAAAACTGTCTGAGAAAAACTACTTCCAAATGTTTTGTGTAGAAAATGCTAGCACAAAAAGAGGAGAGAGGAACAGGGACTGCCCTCAAAGGCAGGGCTGGTGTGAGTGGCCAGGGGCTCAACAAGAAACATTCTCTGGGAGACAATGTAGGGGTTTGGAGAAGGGTTGAATGAATGGAAAAGGGAAATAAAACTATCCCCAATGATCTCATGAGTCTTAGGACCATCACTGAGGAGGGAATGAAGCCAATAGGCCTTTCTCGATGTGTTGTTTCTTAAGCACATTAAGTATTAGGAATATTAAAGGAAATCTACTTGTGGCAAGTCCCAATTTTATCAAGCTCTTCTACATTTATGACATTCCTAAAATAGTTGATACTTTTATCTAGAAATTCTTTCTAGCAATTTTAAAGATAAAATTTATAAAGCTCATTGATAGTGAAAATCTCTGAAGAATCAATTTATTATGTTTAATTATTTCAGTAATCTCTGATTTTATTCATCACTTCGTATTTATATTATATATTTAACCTCAGAGTACAAATCATTGCTTTTATTTAATACTCATTTAATTCTGCCAATATGAATGATCACTTTACCTTAACTTTAAATTGCTGAATTTTATAAGAAGGTTTGACGAAATGCTTCCAACTTATGAAGGTTTTAAAAAAAATTCCCAACTTACTGGGCCCAGAAAAGAAATGTATAATGTTTTGTTCACTGTGGCTATCTATTTTAGAGTAAAAGATGGCTCAGAAAACAAATATTACTCAATGCTCACATCTGATTAGGGAAATCTACACTTTCCAATATGGATTACTTTTGGTCCAGTGAGTTTTGTTTCATTTCTTTTTCTGATATGTCTACTTTCACAATATGATTAATGACTGAACTTTCCTTGTCTTTCCCAAAGTTGCCTTGAGAATTTGTGGTATTAGGTTTATTCACTTACTGTAAGGGCAAAACAAAAATGAAATCTTCAATGTAGATATTGCTACAAAAATGAGACGTTCATTACTAAGTATGTTTTAATTAATTTTTAATGATATGCATAGTAGCTCAGTTGGTAAAGAATTTGCCTGCAATGAAGGAGACTCCAGTTCAATTCCTTGGTTGGGAAAATCCCCTAAAGAAGGATATGGCAACTGACTCCAGTATTCTTGCCTGGAGAATCCCATGGACAGAGGAGCCTGGCAGACTACAATTCATGGGGTCGCTATGACTTAGCAACTAAAGAGAGATATGGTATAAAATCTTTTTATCTAAACCTTTTTTACCTATACCTATAAAAATAGGAAAAGGAGTACGTCAAGGCAGTATATTGTCACCCTGCTTATTTAACTTCTGTGCAGAGTACATCAGGAGAAATGCTGGGCTGGAAAGCAAAAGCTAGAATCAAGATTGCTGGGAGAAATATCAAAAACCTCAGATACGCAGATGACAACACCCTTATGGCAGAAAGGGAAGAGGAACTCAAAAGCCTCTTGATGAAAGTGAAAGAGGAGAGTGAAAAAGTTGACTTAAAGCTCCACATTCAGAAAATGAAGATCATGGCATCTGGTCCCATCACTTCATGGGAAATAGATGGGGAAACAGTGGAAACAGTGTCAGACTTTCCTTTTTGGGGCTCCAAAATCACTACAGATGGTGACTGTAGCCATGAAATTAAGATGCTTACTCCTTGGAAGGAAAGTTATGACCAACCTAGATAGCATATTCAAAAGCAGAGACATTACTTTGCTAACAAAGGTCCATCTAGTCAAGTCTATGGTTTTTCCAGTGGTCATGTATGGATGTGAGAGTTGGACTGTGAAGAAAGATGAGCGCTGAAGAATTGATGCTTTTGAACTGTGGTGTTGGAGAAGACTCTTGAGAGTCCCTTGGACTGCAAGGAGATCCAACCAGTCCATACTAAAGGAAATCAGCCCTGGGTATTCTTTGGAAGGACTGATGCTAAAGCTGAAACTCCAATACTTTGGCCACCTCATGCAAAGAGTTGGCTCACTGGAAAAGACTCTGATGCTGGGAGGGATTGGGGGCAGGAGGAGAAGGGGACGATGGAGGATGAGATGGCTGGATGGCATCACCGACTCAATGGACAAGAGTTTGGGTGAACTCTGGGAGTTGGTGATGGACAGGGAGGCCTGGCGTGCTGCAATTCATGGGGTCGCAGAGTTGGACACGACTGAGCAACTGAACTGAACTGAACTGATAAAAACATTGCTTGTGAAAAGTATCATATTATCATTACAAATTAGATGCAAGTTTGATCCCTGGGTTGGGAAGATACCTTGGAGAAGGAAATGGCAACCCACTCCAGTACTCTTGTCTGGAGAATCCCATGGATGGAGAAGCCTGGCAGGCTACAGTCCATGGGGTCACAGAGAGTCAGATACGACTGAGCGACTTCACTTTCTTTCTTGGTTAAAGACACCAGAATGGCATCTGATATAAGGTATCAGTTTTCAGAGGGACCACTCTGAAAAGAGAATAATTTTCACAGGGAAAAAAAAATATTAACTAGAACTTCAATCTTAAAATAGTCATCTCTACAGTGAACATGGACAGCAAGTTATTTCAAATGATCAACTGGAGAAAACATCAGATATCGGATATTTCCACTCTGAATTTTCTTGCAACCCACTGGAATTTTCTTTGAATTTTAAAGTATGGTTGCTTGTGGCAAGTCCTGACTTACCAGAGTTGGCATTATTCAAAAACCCATTCTTGCTTTTTGGAGCTTCAGACCTGAACAGTGGGGCTACACTGCCATCCTGAAATGAGAAATCTATTTCTTCCTGGCTTTAAAGATATCTGAAAATGGCATTTTAATCCAGATTCTTTATAAGCTTCAGTGGGTTTTGGGGAGAAGTGTCAAAAGCAGACACTTGTGTCCATCAAGACTAAATTCTAATCTTGGCTCAATAACTTGTTGGCTCAGCTGAGCCCACTCTCTCCCTCCAATCATACAATCAAATACACAGAACTTTTTTCACTTTCTTTAACCAGACAGGTCCTTTCTCACATCCAAGCTTGCAGACATGTTTTTCAATGTATTTGCCTGGAATACTTTCTGTCCCTTTGAGCTCAGCTAATATCACTTGTCCTTTAAGTCTCAGCTTAAAGGAAGGTTACTTATTTCTTCAGCAAGCCTTTCTGCTCAACAGATTAGATTCCCCCTGATATATGTTCCTGTATCTCCCTGAAACATACGTGTGCCCAGTATACTATGAGCTGTAATGCATTTCTTTAATGTCTTCATTCCCCTTGAGAGTGTGAGTACTGCAAGGGCAGGGAGCATCTAACCTTACGGCCTATTACAGTGCCCTGCTGGGAGTGGGTGCTTAATATATATCTTCTGGGTGAGTGGATGAATGGAAGGTTATCTGTGTAATCTAAACCTAGCTACACATCTCTTTGAGACTTCGTATGGGCTATTCCAAGGATTAAAAGAGATGTGTACATAGAGCATATAGCTCCAAAAATCACAAGCTTAATAAACGGAAACTATTTTTATCAGAGTAGCCCACACACTTGGGGTCACTATGTGAAAGATAATAGCAAATCTAAGAAATCATTGGAGCCAGACAAAGGCCATTTCAGAATGCCTTAGCTCAGAGTCTTAAGTGCACAATTTTTTCAGGAAATGCTAAGTTCAATTGCCATGGTAACTAATGAAAACAAATGTTGCTGTCTTATTGTTTTTAGGAACCCTTTCTAATGTTGCCTTTAGTGTAGAATCCCACTTTTCAGTTAAAAAATAAGATGTGCAGACCTATGCCTGAAGCTAAAGTCTTATTAGTATTGTGGTGATGCATTTTTTGGTCACATCCCCCCCACTCAAGATAAGTGACTGAAAGGCAAAGATTGTATCCTCTTGTACTGACAAGACACCTAGTCCAGAAGTTTCCATTTAGTAAAGACTGAATGCATTGTTGTGAAATAAAATTATCAAGGGATTTCTCTGACACTTTGGTGGTTAATATTCTAATCTTGCACTGCAGGGAGCATGGGTTTGATCCCTAGTTAAGGAACAAAGATCCTGCATGTTGTAGGCCAAAAAAATCTATGAAAATTATTTTGACTCCTAAAATAAACTTTCAGATTTTACTTGAAATTCAGGTTAGTATTTCCAGCTATCTATTGATCTTCTCCATTCGGATACTCTGTCCCCTCCTAGAACTCAGCATGCTGAAAGGGAAGTTTGTTACTCCCACCAATCCTTACAAGATTGGCCCTTTTTCATACCATCCAACACTTGCCCATGGTATCATGTTTATTTTAGAAACTTGGTACTTATTTTTGAGTTTCCCTTTGCTGAAATTGTAGAACATCTAAATACAATCTGTCTCAAATTCAGTCATTGCTTCAGGGCCTCACCTCAAGTCTCACTTGTTGATTTCCCAGGTAAACATCTCTGTAACCAATCTCCTTACCATTGCAACTGCAATTCCTCCTAAATTCCAATTTCTGTGTCTCTCCCATGGCTCCCTTCTCTTATATGTTCAGAACAGACTCCTATGCCTATTTCTTGGGATTCCCATGTCTGCCTCCAACAGTTTCTTCATCTTTAATCACTATTTCCTCACTGCTCCAGGAAGGCCTATTTGCACCCTGATTGCTTTCCCCTACCTCTCACCAGGGCATCCCTGGAGGCTCAGATGGTAAAGAATCTGCCTGCAATGCAGCAGACCCAATTTTGATCCCTGGATTGAGAAGGTTGCCTGGAGAAGGGAATGGCTAACCACTCCAGTATTCTTGCCTGGAGAATCCCATAGACAGAGGAGCCTGGCAGGCTGGTCCATGGGGTTGCAGAGTTAGACACCTGTGAGCAACTAACACTTTCCCCTTTCACATAAACACACACACTGTGCTCATTTTTATAATGCCTTCTCCCCTCTCCCTTACTTAACCAAATCTTAGTTAAACTGTTCTTGAAGACCCAATGAAAGTACAACCCCATCCTTGATCTGTTCAATCTCACACTGTTCTTCCTTTCCTTGAACTTGCATTGCAGTTACAGTCATCACCCTGTAGCAATTAATTGATTGTTTAATAATTAATTAATTAGCAATTCTTCTCTTGTTTTTATATATTCTTCCATTCCACATACACTTACAAATCCACATATACATGTGTCTTTGTGCTGGGTACTAGATGAATGGAGATGAATAAGCTCAACAAGACAAAGTCCCCACTCTAAAGAAATGCTGACATGCCATGGACATCAGCCTGTTCTCCTCATACACACCCCTTCTTCTAGGACATGTCCCTTTTCCCACTGAACAAATCAAATGGAGGCATAATTTTCTTATGGAACCTGCTGTTTCATAGACACTACTTATCTCTGCGGTATGAAACAGATCCAAGTTGAGACAGTCAATAAAGAAGCTTAAATCTCTAGTCACAGTTAACCAGAACCAGGTGGAAACCCTACTTAAGTCTGATCAATTGAAATCCTTGGATGTTTTGAATCTCACGGTAGAGAACAAGTTTCAGTTCATTTTGACCGATGTTATATAAGGCTGGGTACCACACGCCAGCAGCAGCCATGTTTCCTGACGATGGAGAGAGAATGCAGGCTGATCAAAGGCTGCTCTTTTCATGGATGTCTCCCTAAGACCAATAGCAGTTTCTGGAACAAAGTATTCCATAAATGTTGAATGGATGATGCCCAATATTTACTTAGGACTACACCAGGCATTGTGATAAGAAAACAGAAGAAGCAGGATGAGGATTAACATACAGTAACATAGCTGACAACCATCAGTGGCTGTTTTCTCCATTTCCTGATAAAGAAACAGAGGCTCAGATGGTTAAGTAACCTGCCTTAGTTTATTTAACACAGGTGATAAGTAGCAGGGCATGGAGCACAGACTCACATTCAGGTCTCTCTCCAAAGTCTATGCTATTCCCACTATGCTATGGTTCCTGTCTTCTCAAAGCTTACAAATTTGTTGACAAGATGAAACATACAAATTTTAATTAACCTGAGCATTGAGTATGCCCTCTGGATGTTCACTGATCAAACAGATGCCATTTAAGTTTAGGGTAACCTGGATGGAAAGTCAGTGTGTCCCAGAACCTACCACAATTGCAGACTGTAACTTGATCAGATTTGGGGTTAGATGATTGGTTTTGGCAGTGCTAATTAACAAGGCCTTCCAAAAATATAATTGCAAACAGAAACCTTGTCTGACTATAATACAAAAAGAAAGTAACGTAATATACTCCAGCATTCATTCAGAATTTGGCTGTTTATGACTGCCAGAAAAGTGATAATAAAGAGGTACTCCTTATAGCTGAGATTTCTGGTAAAACTATCACCTTATTTCTTTCTGGAACACATTATATTGTTTTTGACGCATGTGGTTTATTCTTATTTCATTACCAACCTTTGTATATAGCATGGATGTAGATCTAATTTTGTCTTATTTACAAATTCAATTTATGTTTAAATGATTTTCAGGCTTTCTCTTTTCTGCTGTGGCTTAAGCTACAACATGTGAGAAAAGAGTGGGTAATGGCTTGAAGAGAATCAGGGTCAGAGGAGGAACAGCTGCTTTAATACTATCAACAGAAGAAGGAGGGAGGATGAGCTCAGGATTTTCTGTTCTCTAGGTTTCCTTAAGGGCAGTACAGGTTGGGGTTTGGGGCATGAAAAAGGAGCTACTTCTTGGTGGTGTTTGTGTCATTAAGGGTTCTTTCATTGCAAGCAACAGAACCAACTCCGACTATCATGGAGGAAATAAATACATTAGTAGAATAGTAGGTAGCTCTAATAGATAGGGTGGAAAGGAAGACTTAAGAAGGGTCAGGAGCCAGGACAACCTCAGAATTCTATCAGAGCAATGAATGGACACCAGCAGATTTTGTTTGTTTTTTCAATCTTTGTTATACTGCATTCAAGATTCAAAATTCCAGGGAAAAAAGTCAAAGTTTCTGTATGAGCTACTCTTCCACCCTTGGCTGGATGAGGGCAGACAGTTAGTGTTATCAAAAGGAAAAAATTTTTGCTGTATAGCAGAAAAGTGCTAAATAGCCACTGCATGCCCTCTCCAACCCAACCCTGTTAATGCCCTGGCTGAAGCTGCTCTTTCCAGAGGCGTCTTCCAGAGAACATTGCTTATCATGCTGGACCTGCATTAGCAGCTCTTTGCCTTTTCCTTTGTGCTTGGATTTGAGAAGTCCTGATGAGCCTGTATCTCTCTCACAGACTCATGAGTATACTAATTCTATAGAATAAGCGTAAGAGTTTCTAAATATTTTCTGTCTCCTGCAAGCAATAGTTTACTCATTCTGTCAATTGCAGGTAGTCAGAGTGAATAGTAATTCTAGTTTTCTATTACATTCTTCTGCTGTTGGAGATTGACGTGATTCCCTGGGATAGGTCAATGTAGCTGTGCCGAGGACAGATTGACTCAATCCAACAAAGGTGACAGCTTTGAACTTGTATTCAAGGTGTGTGATGATTGGGCCCCATTGTACTGAAGACTGGGATTAACACTTCTCTCTGCAGATATCAGAGACGCTCTACCAAATACTGTATTATATCCTACTTTGATTAATTGGAATCTATGACTGAGTTAATGCTTTGGGAAAATCAAAACAGGCACCACTGCCTTCTCCAGTAATAAATTATTACTGTATAATTTATTAAATTACATACAGGAATATATAACTATTAAATATAGTTACATTTACCCATTAAATATAAATATATAACTATTAAATATATTTTATAATATTTAATATAATAAAGATAATTTTAATATTTAATATAAATATATAGCTATTAAATAATATAATATTTAATAGTTATATATTCCTGTATGCAATTTAATAAATTATACAGTTATAATTTATTACTGGAGAAGGCAGTGGCACCTGTTTTGACTTTCCTAAAGCATTAACTCAGTCATAGATTCATAGATTCCAATTAATCAAAGTAGAATATCTTCAAGATCAGAGGTAATAATTCTGCTCTTTGCCATAGTGGTCAAATACCACTCAGATTATTGCCTTCAGTTCTGATTTGGAGGAATTTAAAGAAAAAAGACTTTCAAAGAGGGTTAACAAGGAGAGTGAGATTTTTAAAGACAATTTTGAAGGAGAAATAGTTGAATAAAGTAGGGGTTTTAATAAAGAAAAATAGATACAAAGTAATAATATTTGCCTTCAAATATTGAAGGAGTTCTTCCAAATATTGCAGGGGGTTGTCATATGGTAAAAGAATTAAATTTCTTCTGTGTTGCCTAATCAGTAAGCAAAAAATGTATGGAATGTTCAGGAAGATAGATTTCAGTTCAATATCAGAAAGAATTTTCAAAGAAGCATAAATAATGAAACATGAAATGAGTTGTTCAGGGGGACAGCAATTTATGTCACTAATGCTGTTCAACATAAATATTTTAGTATTTCATGGGTATATTAGGACTCTTTTGGTTGTGACAGAAAGCCAATTCATGCTAGCTTAAGCAAAATAGAAAACTTACAAACATACTGTTTTAACAAGCATTTCTTGAGTTCCTACCATGTATCAGGCACTATTCTAAATACTGGGGGTATAGTAATTAACAGAACACAAAAAATTCAAATATCTCTGATCTTATGAGGTATACATTCTAGTAGGGAAACATAATAAAAATATATAAGCTGATATATATCTTTATTTCCATGTCTATCTCTAGATCTCTCTCTATAACTACACATTGTACAATTTGTGTGATGCTCAATATGGCACCCAGATGAGAGGGTACTTGGGGCTGAAATCAGATCTGAGTTCTACAGCCACACTTGAATCCCAGTGGGCTGCACTGTTAGACTGGAGGAAAGGTCACTGTTTTGTAATTTGCAGCGAGGCCCCAAATATGTCTATTAAGACAAAAGAGTAAAGTTAGTGTGTTAGATCATAATAGAACTGTAAAGAAAGTTGAAGCATGACCAACATAGTCTCTGAGTAATGACTGGGAGGATATGAGTCAGAGAGGTAAGAGGCAGGGGAGAGTCAATGCATGGGGTCCTGTGGATACTGCAAGGACTTTGACCCTGAGGACATGATGGAGGAGTGATGTGATCTGAGATTTTAGACTATCTTCCTGGCTGCTAGGCTGAGAACAGAGTGAAGAGGAACAGTGGCAGAGCAGGAAGCCCAGGGAGTAGGCTGCAGTGACCTGGGGAGACGATGGTGGGCTGGACTAGGGAATAGCATCATCATGGTGACCAGTGGATATATCTTGAAAATATACCTAATTGCTGATGTGCTGATGCCTCAAATGTGGAATTGTTTAATTAGGAACACCCAGGAATTTGACAGACATTTATATAGCTCAGTCCAGGAGCTAAAACAATAAAGTCAGGGCTCCATCCTTCTTCATTTCTCAGATGGATCATGGTACACCACACTAGTGATGCTCACATAAAGCCCATCAGCATGATGGCTCATGTGCTACCAACTAACTTAAAGAGAACACCTTCTCCCATGGCTCTGTCAGAGAATCTACTGCTTGTGTTCTGTGTCTACCCCTAGGTCAACAGTTATGGCCAAGTTTGGGGTGTATGTCCACTCCCCTGCAGGGATAGGAGTGTGGGAGGGAAACAGGCACAGCCAAACTTCAAGTGACACCAAAGTTTCTCCACTAGGCAAGTCAACATGAGGACAGATATTAGAAAAGTCTGTATGGGTGGGCAGGAAGGCGGCAGATCAGCTATGTACAGTCTGGAACAAAGATGTATTCATCTACAATTCCCTTGGAAGCTGATTTTTACAAATAGATTTCTTTTTTTCTATAGAGAGAATGTTTTGAGGGTCTCTCTATTAGTTTCTTAATGCTTCTGTAACAAATTACCAAAAATTTAATGGTTTAAAATAGCACAAATTTATTATCTTATAGTTCTGGAGAGCAGAAGTCTGACAGTCTCATTGGATTGTCTTCCTTTGGGACACAATCTTTTCCAGCTTTTAAAAGTTGCTTGCATTCCTTGACTCATGACCCCTTCATCCATCTTCAAAGCCAAGAGTGTAGATGTTTTTTTTCTCTCTCTCTCTCTGTCTTTCTTAATAGGCTCACTCAGATCATCTAGCCTAATATTCTCACCTCAAGATTCTTAACCTAACCAAATATCCAAGGGCCCCTTTGCCACTTAAGGCAATATATTCACAGTTCTTGGAATTAGGCCATGGACATCTTTGGGGGGACATTGTTCTATCTATCACAGCTTGCCATGCATTTAGTTCCATTCATAACTTCTTTCTTGGGATAGTAGAAGTATTCATAGGTGTTTTAATCATGATAAATATAGCCACATTCACTCAGGAATGGGCCTCTTACTCAGTGGTTGTCCACTCAAAGGACTGCTTCTATTTCCCAATGGAGACACTGTATTCAAAAAGGAGAGAGATTGAGCCAATCAAACTCTGTCCTTTTCATTGCTTGAAGTGCAGACACATAGGATGATCTGTTAGAGTGGTGGAGATGCAAGAAGTGAAGGCTATAACTAGAAGCCATGAGTTTGAGAGAAGCATGGGTAGGCTACAGGTACTTCATAAGAAAGGCAGAGCGGGAGAGAGAGGACTAGAGACCCAAGAACTCATCAGAGACACAGTGGACTTGTAAACCTTGGGTTGGCTCCTTTTCATCAGCAACATCTACTCCAAATTGGCTGTTGGACTGTTAGCCCTATTAATACAATTGCAAATAAATAAACAACTATGAATATGGTTCTAGTTCCTATGTATGCAGCAGCTTACATCTTTTCCTTGTTCTTTTCCACAATAAATACCCATAGCTGATAGCCTGACCATGTCTTTCTTCCCAGAAATCTAGATGAATTTGGCACAGAATAAGGAATGAAATCTGCTCAGTTAAGACATTAAATGAGAGATGTCTGAGTATTAGTCACTCAGTCGTGTCCAACTCTTCGTGACCCCATGGACTGTAGCCCACCAGGCTCCTCTGTTCATGCAATTCTCCAGGCAAGAATACTGGAGTGGGTAGCCCTTCCCTTCTCCAGGGGATCTTCCTGACATAGGGATAGAACCCTGGTCTCTTGCATTTCAGGCAGATTCTTTACTGTCTGAGTTACCAGGGAAAACATTCTGAATCAGACCACAAATAGTACAGATTATACCCTTAAAATGTTACCACTGTTTTCCCAATAACTCCCTCTCTAGTGGCCTGCTTCTGTGACCTAAAAAAAGCAGAAATCTTATATGACCACATGGCAGTACCAAGCCTGCTTATGACACTTGGATTTTATGTTGAAAACTCTAAAACACTATGCAATAAGAAGAAAATAAAGGCATTAGGGAGAAAAGCTGCTGCTGTTGCTGCTAAATTGTTTCAGTCATGTCCAACTCTGTGCAACCCCATAGATGGCAGCCCACCAGGCTCTCACATTTCTGGGATTCTCCAGGCAAGAACACTGGAGTGGGTTGCCATTTCCTTCTCCGGTGCATGAAAGTGAAAAGTGAAAGTGAAGTTGCTCAGTTGTGTCCGACACTTAGCGACCCCATGGACCACAGTCTATCAGGCTCCTCCATCCATGGGATTTTCCAGGCAAGAGTACTGGAATGGGTAGGGAGAAAAGCATGGAACACCAAAAGAACAGAAGGGAACCAATGGAATAAAAGAAAGCGGGGAATTTATATATGGAGGAAAAAAGAAGTGTTAGGACCAAAAGAATACTTTCTGTGAGCCTCTCCATCCTTTACATAGATTTTTTTAAAGGTAGATTCTGAGACCTATTGTCATCCACAAAAACCTTGAGAAGACGGTGGGTCTGGAATGAAACCAGCAGAATTTGTAACCCCACCCTCTTAAGCCAAAACAATACTGACAGGCATGAAATTGCTATTTATGAAGTTATAAGTCCTAAAAGGATATATTGTACATACAAAAAAAAAAATGCCACCCACAGAGCTGATTCTTTTTCATGTCTGAGTTTAGGGCTGAGACACTCTGGGATAAGAAAGCCAATCTTTTTGGTTTTCACATTGTATTTACAATTTGGCCAGAGTTCAGTAACCACCCTTTTTATACAGTGGTCTTTAAACATTTTGTCATGGACCCTTTTGAAATTGTATGAAAACTATTGACCCTCTCCTCTGAAAAATGAACATACACACACCATTTTGCATAACATTTCAAGGAGCTTATCATTTTTCTGAACCACCATGGACCCAAATGAACAAAGCAAAATGACACCCCTAGGGTATGGAAGGTTAGGTACATGTTGAGGGTCGTTCAACAAGCCAGCTGATTCCACAGATACATCCATTTTTTCTGACTCTTTAATTTTTGTTCATTCCCTCAAGCTACTTACAAGCATATATGGATATTTGCATAATTTGTGCATTTAGAGAGGGTTTCTAAAAAGACAGCACTGGAAGTGCCTGTCTAGAAATGTTCTATAGGATGCTTCTTGAGAGAAGGAACAGAGAAATGCAGAGTAGGAAATGAGTTAACAGTGCCTTCCAGATCTTTCTCTCTGCCATCCTAGTATGGAGGCTACTTCAATCTTAGATATTTGAGATTATCAGTTTCAAAACTTCTCAAACTTTGGTGCATCACAATCATGTGGAAGACTTGCTTAAGTTTTTAAAAAGCTCTGAAATGTCTCTTGTGGTCCAGTGGTTAAGAATCTGTCTTGCAATGCCAGGGGACGCTGGTTTGACCCGTGTTTGGGGAGTAAGATCTCACTTTCTTTTTTTTTTTTCATGTATAAAATTTTATTTTATTTTTAAACTTTACAATATTGATTGGTTCTGCCACATATAGAAATGAATCTGCCACAGGCATACACGTGTTCCCCATCCTGAACCCTCCTCCCTCCTTGCTCCTCATACCATCCCTCTGGGTCGTCCCAGTGTACCAGCCCCAAGCATCCAGTATCGTCCATCGAACCTGGACTGGTGACTCGTTTCATATATGATATTATACGTATTTCAATGCCATTCTCCCAAATCATCTCACCCTCTCCCTCTCCCACAGAGTCCAAAAGACTGTTCTATACATCAGTGTCTCTTTTGCTGTCTTGTATACAGGGTTATTGTTACCATCTTTCTAAATTCCATATATATGCATTAGTATACTGTATTGGTGTTTTTCTTTCTGGCTTACTTCACTCTGTATAATAGGCTCCAGTTTCATCCACCTCATTAGAACTGATTCAAATGTATTCTTTTTAATGGCTGAGTAATACTCCATTGTGTATATGTACCACAGCTTTCTTATCCATTCATCTACTGATGGACATCTAGGTTGCTTCCATGTCCTGGCTATTATAAACAGGGCTGTGATGAACATTGGGGTGCATGTGTCTCTTTCCCTTCTGGTTTCCTCAGTGTGTATGCCCAGCAGTGGGATTGCTGGATCATAAGGCAGTTCTATTTCCAGTTTTTTAAGAAATCTCCACACTGTTCTCCGTAGTGGCTGTACTAGTTTGCATTCCCACCAACAGTGTAAGAGGGTTCCCTTTTCTCCACACCCTCTCCAGCATTTATTGCTTGTAGACTTTTGGATTGCAGCCATTCTGACTGGCGTGAAATGGTACCTCATAGTGGTTTTGAAGAATGGAACTGGAGGAATCAACCTGCCTGACTTCAGGCTCTACTACAAAGCCACAGTCATCAAGACAGTATGGTACTGGCACAAAGACAGAAATATAGATCAATGGAACAAAATAGAAAGCCCAGAGATAAATCCATGCACATATGGATACCTTATCTTTGACAAAGGAGGCAAGAATATACAATGGATTAAAGACAATCTCTTTAACAAGTGGTGCTGGGAAATCTGGTCAACCACTTGTAAAAGAATGAAACTAGACCACTTTCTAACACCATACACAAAAATAAACTCAAAATGGATTAAAGATCTCAACGTAAGACCAGAAACTATAAAACTCCTAGAGGAGAACATAGGCAAAACACTCTCAGACATACATCACAGCAGGATCCTCTATGACCCACCTCCCAGAATATTGGAAATAAAAGCAAAGATAAACAAATGGGACCTAATTAAACTTAAAAGCTTCTGCACAACAAAGGAAACTATAAGCAAGGTGAAAAGACAGCCTTCAGAATGGGAGAAAATAATAGCAAATGAAGCAACTGATGAACAACTAATTTCAAAAATATACAAGCAACTCCTACAGCTCAACTCCAGAAAAATAAATGACCCAATCAAAAAATGGGTCAAAGAACTAAATAGACATTTCTCCAAAGAAGACATACAGATGGCTAACAAACACATGAAAAGATGCTCAACATCACTCATTATCAGAGAAATGCAAATCAAAACCACTATGAAGATCCCACTTTCTGTAGAGTGGCTGAGCCTTTGCACCACAACCGGAGAGTCCATGCCCTGCAAGGAAATATCCCACATAATGCAGTGAAGATCCTGTGTGCTGCAACCAAGACCTGACACAGCCAAATACTTAAACAAATAATGCACATGCTTTAAAAATTCCTGTCCCCACAATTTCAGATCCAGTTAAGTATGGAGTGTGGCTTGAGGATTTGCTATACAAGCTCTCAGGTTGTCCTGATGCTGATGCTGCAGGTCCTAGAACTACATTAGAAAGGCACGGATTTCATCTATTGAAAGATGAAGGGCTGAGACTGGCTCCACTTCTACCCTGAAGATGGGCAGATCCCTTAGCCTTTTGCGCCTCTCTCACAAAACTCCTGGACTACAGTCCATGGGGTCACAAAGAGTCAGACACAACAAAACATGCACACACAAAACTCCTCGTAGCAGTGAGTGAGATGAGATTGGCAAACACATTAAGCTCATTCATGACTCAAACCCATACTTGCTGCTCCTTTAGCCAAAAACAAAATGAAAAACAAACAAAAAACACCTCTGCCCTTATCATCACAAGAAGTAAGATCTGCCTTACTTCATTCAGATCTCTGCTCAGATTCTCTCTGCTTCCCATTCCATCACCCTCTGTCTTCCTCATCACATTAATTTTATTTCCAGAACTGACTCCTACCTGAATCATGGTGGTTCATTGTAGATATAGTTCCATGAGGACTAGACTTGCCATGTTCATCACTGTAACTCCAACCAGAACCAGGGCTGGCCTATGACGGGCTTTCAGAAAATAGTTTTTGAATTGATGAATACTGTATGTTTCATTCTACTTTAAGTGTTTATGGCCTTCCTTGAAATTATATTTTTTTCTATAATTTTGGCATTTTCTGGACTTTTGTTCATCACTTATGATTGTAACGATGAAGTTGGATAGCAATGCTTAGACACATGGGAGGTGAGAAAGTATTTTAATTTATGTAAATGAATTTAAAGTAATTAATTAATTTAAAGTGATTTATCTTAATACAGTGCTAATTCTGCTCTTTAGTCAATGCAATTGGGAGACTATAGTAGTAACACAGAGATGGCCATACATGACAGGGATATCTCTTTAGAAAACTAGGGGGAAATGGTATTCTGCTTGACTGCTTTCATTCATTTCATTCATCTATATGTGACAAATATATATTTATTGGTTATCTACTACATTCCAGGTACAGTTTAGCAGATACAGAAGATAATAAAGTGGGAAAGAAAATCACTTCTCTTAGAGAGCCTATAGAAGTGAAAGGAAGGTAAAGAAAAATACGCAATATAAGTAATTTACGTAGACTATAGAGCTTCGAGGTGGCACTAGTGGTAGAGAACCCACCTGCCAATGCAGGTAGATGCAGGAAATGCAGGTTTGACCCCTGGGTGGGGAAGAGCCCTGGAGGAGGACACTGGCAACCCACTCCAGTATTCCTAGGACTTCCCTGGTGGTTCAGACAGTAAGGAATCTGTCTGCAATGTGGGAGACCTGGGTTCAGTCCCCAGGTCAGGAAAATCCCCTGGGGAAGGGAATGGCAACCCACTCCAGTATTCTTGCCTGGAGAATTCCATGGACAGAGGAGCATGGCAGACTACAGTCCATGGCGTTGCAAAGGATTGGGCATGACTGAATGACTAACACTTTCACTTTTAGGGAGAAAAACATGAAAGGAAGGATAAGGAATGTGTGTGTGAATATGTATGTGCAAATTTAAACAGAATAGTCATGAAAGACCTCACTGAGAAAGTAACACTACAAAAAGACTTAACTGAGGGAAGGGATCAGTTCAGTTCAGTTCAGTCACTCAGTTATGTCTGACTCTTTGCAACCCCATGAATTGCAGCACACCAGGCCTCCCTGTCCATCACCAACTCCCAGAGTTCACTCAGACTCACGTCCATTGAGTCAGTGATACCATCCAGCCATCTCCTCCTCTGTCATCCCCTTCTCCTCCTGCCCCGAATCCCTCCCAACATCAGAATCTTTTCCAGTGAGTCAATTGTTTGCATGAGGTGGCCAAAGTACTGGAGTTTCAGCTTTAGCATCAGTCCTTCCAAAGAAATCCCAGGGCCAATCTCCTTCAGAATGGGCTGGTTGGATCTCCTTGCAGTCCAAGGGACTCTCAAGAGTCTTCTCCAACACCACAGTTCAAAAGCATCAATTCTTTGGCACTCAGCTTTCTTCATAGTCCAACTCTCACATCCATACATGACCACTGGAATAAACATAGCCTTGACTAGACGGACCTTTGTTGGCAAAGTAATGTCTCTGCTTTTGAATACGCTATCTAGGTTGGTCATAACTTTTCTTCCAAGGAGTAAGCGTCTTTTAATTTCATGGCTGCAGTCACCATCTGCAGTGATTTTGGAGCCCCAAAAAATAAAGTCTGACACTGTTTTCACTGTTTCC